>NC_062222.1:32396095-32496095 GCF_902686445.1 Sciurus carolinensis | reverse complement strand
ATGGAAAATTGAAATTGAAAACTTACTTTAAAAACTCATAAAAAAAAAACTCACGAGATTTGGGGGGGTTCTTATTTGATGTTTATTCCAAGGAATTTTAAAATTATAACCTTTATCTTACAGAAAGCAAGTCTAAATCAATTCATTATAAGCAGACATATGATAAATACAGACTTGTTTAGGATGCTGCCCTAGGGAGTCAGGCAGATTTACACATAAAAGCATTTTATTTTGGTGACAATCTGACAATCAAGGGTCAGGCACCAATAGAGTAAGGATAGGTTTGCATCCCAGAGGTTTAACATTCACCTCACAGGGAAAAGAACTAAGCACTGTAGCCTTTCTACACTGTCACCATCTGAATAGGGACAGCTGTACTGAGTCTTGGGTACCATTTCAGCCCAGTGGTCTCTGCAGTGAGAAGACACAGATACCCTCCACACAAAATACTTTCACCCTAAATACATATCAATATTTCTCACTTATTAATACTGTTTCTATCATCAAATCATTTATCTAAAGCACTCTTCCATCTATTTCTGTTATTTGATAATATCACTTCTTGAGATACCAGAATTGAAAATTCATTACCTAGTGAATAAGATTTGCTTTGCACTATGAACACACAACTACAAGATAGTAAGTTCTTCCAGGAACTCAACTAGAAAAACTTTATCATTATGGCTTTCAGTGTGATTGGCACAACATATTTCACAGACTAGGTTCTTAATAAATGTCTGCTGTTGAATATTTTGGGATTTAATTAGGAAAACGATCAGTTTTGCTTTATCTGGATCTTGACCTCCAGTAGAAATTGTCTATATATTTTTTTCTCCTATATTTTGCCTTCCCATTCTCCACCAATTGCAAGATGCTTCAGTATTTGAGTTTGATTAAATTGCATGCAATCTTATTAAATTCCAAAGTCTCTCTGTAATATGAATTCCCATAAAATCATGATGTTGAAATGTTTTGGAACAAAATCATAAGCTGATAAAGAAGAGTTCAAAATGAAATTACACAACTATTTTCTCAAATCATCCATTAACCATGTCAATTATATAGTTTAAAATATCAATTTGGGTGCATTAAAATATTACATGAAATGCTTGTAATGAGAATATTGTTTGAGAAAAACCAAACATTAGCAATGAAATTTTGTTTCATTCACAAAAGCTTTCCATTAATTTTAAGAATATTTCTCAAATTACAAAGATATTATTTCTAGGAATTAATAGATTTTAAAATGTAATACAGAAAAATGTATCTAGCTATAGTATTTTGACTTGAGTTTCTTGATCTCTATCTTTGTAGTTTTGAACTATTTAAAAAATATATAAGCTCTGGCAAGTTACTTCATCTAGAGGCACAAGTTCTGTTAAGATAAACCATTTTTTTAATGAGTTTCACAGATACTGCAACATGCATGACATGTTTTTTTTAAACTGATCAGAATTTTATGATGTAATGGTAGAATAATAAAAACCTATATATTATCCAAGACCTTAAAATGAACATTGCTAATGATACATCAGGTTAAAAGTAGCTTTTTTTCATAAGTAAGAAATTTTGTGTTACCATATGTTTTTCTAATGAGTTAATTAATTTGTCACCTGTTAATTTACTGTTTACTTCTTTTAAAAAGTTAATGAGTTCACCACAGTGACTCTCATCATCATTTATATCCACAAGACTGGGATCCTAATTAGAATAAGATATATCCCATGCTTGTTTAAATATATCAAATGGATTCTACTGCCATGTATAGCTAAAAACCTAAAAGGAACAAATAAAAAAAATTTTTAAAAGTTAGTGAGATGTTTTCATAACCATTTGTCTTTAAGAAGTATTGTTCGAACAAATTTGACCATAGGTTCACACCTAGATAGTTCTGATATGGTTATGTCATAGAGAGTCTGATATGGTTATGTCAGAAACCACCATTCATTAGAGTGAGATATTTGTTGATTTGTATTTCATAACTACTTTTTAAAGAACAAGAAGAATCAGACCACATCCTCAGTAGAGATTCCAGCCTCTGAACCATTCATTTCTTAGGATATATTTACAAATATGCTTTTAAAAAAATAAAGATTTGTATTTCAGGTTAAAAAATTCCTGTGTGGTCAGCTAAGGTAATATAAATAATGCCCTCTGTTAAAGTTCTGAATTCCAGCAATTCATGTTACATGTGTACAATATCCTATATCAAAAGCACCTGGAAAAATATAAGCAATTGTCTGGAAAATTCAAATCAAATACTGATCAAATTGTCTCAATTAGCCCCTTCGTGTGGGCTTAGAAGATTAACAGGCAGCAATGATGTTCACTACCTTCCTAAACCATGCCTAAATTTGAGCACATTTTAGCACAGTTGAAGAGCGAACACATGCAAATCATCCTGACTTTTTAAAGAAAGTGCATATTTTCCTATCATTTGTAATTCTAATATGAGTTTGGATTCAGTGAAAAGACCATTATGCAATACAGAAAGAATCCATGATATTGTTTCTAATGGCTCCATAACATTTTTAATTATGAAAAAATATATGCCATAAAATTTAACACTTAATCATTTTTAAGTGTACAGTATATACATGTTGTGCTAAATTAAAATGCTCCATGTACATTTTCATGTGTTATGAGAAGTGTGCTGTATTTAGCACCATTGTACAAATTCCATTCATACGTTGTCCTCCTTTAGCTCATGGAATCCCAATGCTTCTCCTATTTTCTCTTACTTCTCAAAACACTTTGTTCTTTTCTTCCCTACTTCCTGACTTTTAAAAATGCCTACATAGTAAGGCCACAGCTTTTCTCTTGCTACAATTGTCTTGTAATAGTTTTGCAAAAATAATTTTACAGTCATTTACATTTTAATACCATTTACCTTTAATATATAAAACTAAGCAAACTATTGAAACATGAAGATTTAAAAGTCAATATTATTTCAGCTTAATTCAAAGAGACACTGGAATACTGAAAACTCATAACAATTCAAAAGTGAAAGGAACATTTAAATTAAAATATTAAGATTCCTTTGATTCAATTGTTTTATGTTGGAAATTATGTTTTAATAGAAGGGGGCAATAAATGCACTATGGGGGGGATCCAACTGTTAGTACATTTTTTAAATATTTAAAATATTACTTTATATTGACATTCCTTTGTTCATTAAGTTCTATTAAATTTTGATATTACAACTATATTCCTGTATTTAAAAGATTTATATTGAAATTCTCAGTTCCATGAAGTCAAGAATCAAGTGAGTGGAAAATATTTTTGGAATCATTAATATCAGACGTGTTAGGTAATTATGAACATTTCACATGGGTTCTCACGTGTTTCCTTCTTTTTTTTAATTAAAATTCAATATGTGAGTAACTTGTAAAGGGTTATAACATTTTATAGAAGTGTGGTTTGATTTGTTTGTTTTCATGAGGATTTTTCCATATGACTAATCCATCATTAAAATTTTTTTCAAATAAAAAAGTTTCAAACAATATTGAGGTCCACATTAAACTATGCTTCTAGCCTAGAATGATACAACTTCTCAGCTTCTTAAAAATTTAAATGGCATTTATTAAAGTAATTTTAGCAGTTTCAAATTTTCAAATGATTAATACTATAATAGACCTTACAAATCTCATGTTACGTTCCAAGCCCTTTAATTAAGGAACAAACTCAGAAAGATTTTCTATAACATTTCCTATAACAGCAGATTGTTAGCTCATAGAAGAACCAGAAATGAATTCCAGATAGCCATATCTTTAATCATGTACACACACACACTAAACTGAGACACAATGCTTAGATAATGTTCTGTTAAGAAGTCACTTGAGAATATCATAAAACTTTAGAAAAATCCAGGTAAATAATTGTATATATAATATATAATTTATTTATAGGCTAACAGAAACCTGAGTAAATTATATTTTCAGTAGCATTTTAATCAACTAAAAGTAAAGCTCAATCTCAGAACTCTTTGGGCATTCTGAAGTTACTCTCAGATATGATAAATAAGTAGTTAAATTAATGCATGCATTATTAATACAGTCATATTCTTTGGTAATTTTCTCCTTGGAAAACAATGTTCTTTAAGTTTGAAATGCAAATGTATTTCCATGTGTTTTCATTCCCTAATGAAGGGCAAGTGATATCATTAATGGAATATCCTACTAATTAGATCTTATGTATTAACTACATATGTGCATATGTGTGCATACAAAGTGAATTGATAGTGAAAGGGGGAGAGCAATTATTATTCCAACATCTTTTATTTTAATAGGGTTGCTTAATCGGCCCATTCAAGGTCTGTTGTTAACAAAGAATAGCTTAGGTATCATCATCAGGGTTTTTTTATTTTTTTATTTTTTTGGTACCTGGGATTGAACTCAGGGGTGCTTAACCACTGAACCACATCACCAACCCTTTTTTTTATATTTTATTTAGAGACAGGTTCTCACTAAATTACTTAGGGCCTCACTTAGTTGTTGAGGCTAGCTTTGAACTCGTGATTCTCCTGCCTCAGACTCCAAAACTTCTGGGATTACAGGCATGTACCACCACACCCTGTTCATCAAGGTATTTGACAACATATCTCACAGTATCTTTGTGGATTAAAGAATGAGGATTATCAGAATTTAGTGAGTTTGCAATAAAAATATACTGAAAAGCATGGGCTATTATGTATTAATATGCAAATACTGATATGAATGGAAGCTGTCACCTTACCATCGAATCTAAGACACAGTCCCATTTGTCCAGTATTTTAGTTTACAATTTTTTGCTGACAAAAAGGGCAAATGTTTGGAATATTTGGAATATTTGCTTTTTATGTCAAATTTGCAATATTATGGTAGATGATAGAATCAATATTAAAATTATATGGGCTTGCAATGATAAGCCAAAAACCAAGGTGAAATTTAACAGGGATAAATACAAAACCCAGCATGTGGCCTCAATCCATTTACATTCACAGAATGGAAGACATGAGGCTTACCACAATCCATATTTAAATTACTCAAGTTTTCAGTAAACCACAAATGTAGGACAAACTATTAATTCAATGCATTTACCATAGAAGTTAATAAACTTGAAGGTTTGAAATATTATAGAGTCTAGATATTATTTAAATATGAGCTGTCCCACAAAAGCTGATGTAACAGACAGTGTAAGAAAGTTTTGAGGTAAAATGATTAAGTCACAAGAGCTTTAACCTAATCAGTGCATTAATCCACTGATAAAGATTAGCTGGGTAGTAACTGTAGTCAGGTAGTCTGTAACTGGAAGAAGTAAGTCACTGGAGGGATGCCTTTAAGGTTTATATTTTGTCTCTGGTGAATGGAGCTCTCTCTGTTTCCCAGTTGTTATGTCTGAGCTGCTGTCCTCCTCCACGGCCTTCCACCATAATGTCCTGCTTCACTTGGGCCCAGAGCAATGAAGTTGGCCATCTATGGACTGAGACCTCTGAAACTGTGAGCCCCAAATAAACTTTTCCTTCTCTAAAATTGTTCTTGTCAGGTCTGTTGGTCACAGTGGTGAAAGCTAACAAAAACACCAGATAACAGAATTTGAAATGCCAATGCTTGGGTCATACAGGGTATGTAAGTGAACTAAATGAGCAGGGATGGAGTAAGGAGAATGGTTAGACTGTACTGACTGCAGAATGCATGCCTTAGCAACAGGGTGTTTTATTCTGTTTTGTTTTCACGTAAATGTGTTGCCTGAAGAACACAAAGGCCCAGGTTGAAAGTGGTCTGAAATTTGAATTTTCAGGCTCAAGTCAACATCCTTGATAAGTAGACCAGATCACACTGTAGTTCTAGATATCAGTTGCAAACATAACATTAGCAAACCTGCATTCCAAAGTTAGAGGAGCCATAACAAAGGCTTCAAAAACAAGTTGAAAGAATGAGAGAATTCAGAATTCTGAGTGAGAAAATTTAAGAAAGCAATGGTAGTTATCTCCCTATATTTTATATTTATATTTCCTGTCAAATGGAAAAGCAAAAAATTATGTAAGTCAGCATGAGGACCAATGAATGAAAATATCTGAGAGGCAAGTTTTAATTTCAAAAGAACTTTAAAAAAATTATAAGAATAAAATCTAAAGCAAAATGGAATTTGAAGATAAGAAAAGTAGTAGGTTAAGATTCATAAGGCATGTTCAAGAATACTTTGAATGGTGAAATCATTAATGCTATATTTCCAATATGAACAGAATTTGGGAGCTAATTTGCAATTGAATCCCTATGTTTCAAGATGGGCAAGGCCATCACAGAGCACCATGATGCAGAAGGAACTTCTCTGCAATGTGAAAGCAGGCTTGTAAAATATTTTAATGGAGCATTTTGATCCAACTTCAACAACTTTCAAGTGTATGAGTGTGTGTGTTTAAGCAATTGAAAGATGGATGTAATGAATAAAACCTGATCGTGTTGATTAATTGTTCTAGCCTGAAAGGCTACGAGACTCTTTTTTGTATAAATGAACAAATTTTCAGTGCAGCACAATTTTTTTTTTTTTTTTTTTTTAAGAAAACAGACACTGCAAGACAATTTGCACTGTGCTCTATGCCCAGCTGCTAACACTTTAACATCTCTACCTGCACCATTTTTATGCTCCATACTAGTGTTTCAATACTCTGGGGTTATGAAAAAGAAAGAAGGCAGCCCAACACAATGGCCAAATTTCTTCTAACAATCTTAAGAAAATTTGATTTAAGGAAAAAGAGGACTCCAATTGATTTTAAAATAAGCAAATAAACAAAAACTCTGCAATTCAAGGGAAGTAACATAAAAAGACACACATTCACAAAATCAGGCAACACCAGGAAACTATGGGCCTTGATGGAACACAATGAGCCCTGTGGTTTATCAGTCTGAATCCCTTCAGTAAATCAATATGATGACATCATAGGGCACAGATAGATGAGAATGGGGGAACACAAGGTTAAGAGAATAATTCTATAAAATGGGCCCACTGTACTGACCCCTACACACTTTCTTTGCCAAAAAATCAGTTTGCCGGCAGCCCCACCTGGACTAAGCAGATAGGAGATGTCACATTTCTCAGCAAACTGAAGCAACGGCAAAGGTCAGGTAGTCAGCGTAAATAATAAATGATGGGGGTCAAAAGAAGATGAAGACTGGTTATCAAAGAGAGAACACTGGGTTGCTAACAGTTAGCCTCATGATTGTACTCCTCGGCACTTTGGGTTGCTAACAACGTCCCTGTCCCTGCCCTTGGTCACTATTATGGGGAAGAAAGAGAATACAATAATTAAAAAGAGGGGTTCTGGGGCTATAAAAGAACAAGACCCACCCTCTCCCATGGACACCCAGCTCTGGGGCAACTTCTCTTCAGAGAAGTCTGTTTCTGTACCATTCTTAAATAAAACTTGTTTTCTATGCTTGCCTCCATGTTTTCAGGCGTTTAATATTCAACACTGGGGAACAAGGATCTGTTCCTGATCTCCAAGGCAAGTATCAGCATATTCTACATGGTTTTCCCTTAACTATCACATTATTAACCTCATATGCAGAAAGTGTATCTGTGTCACAAAATAAATGTTTGTTAAAGTGTTTAGTATTCAGGATTGTACCCAGGAGCCGTCTACCTCTGAGCTACATCTCCAGCCCTTTTTATTTTATTTGGTGATAATCTCACTAAATTGCACAAATTGACCTCAAACTTAAAATCTTCTGGCCTTGGCCTCCAGAATAGTTGATGACTGATTCATGCCTGCTTGAAATAGAGGTTTAAAGACACTAATCTAAATCTTTCTGTTAAAACAATCAAAGATGTTTCATCATTAAACACTGCCTTCCATTTAAAAGACTTAAGTCAAGTTCATGTTCTTTTTGCCATTTCAAGAATGAAATTTCAGTAAAAAAAAAAAGACTTGGAGTACAATTTTATATATGTGTATACATATACATATATGTATATATGAAAAGTAATTTCAGATTTCATATTTATATTCATAATATGCTAGCAAAATTACATGCTAGAATGATAAATTAATGTCACATTTTTCTTTAAAAATAAAAAATCAATTAAAGAGCTCTCACTTTTTTTTGTAAACAATATTTATATTTAGTTGAGATTTTATTCTAAATAGCACAATTCAATTCTCTCCTGCACAGAGCTCTCTGGCTATGTTTATTATCATGTTTGTTTCCACAACTGGTGTGGAAAATTCAGTAGAGACAAGCAGAGATGATTCTTTTTCTTACAACAAAAAAGTGAATTGAACATTAAGTCATCTGGAGTACCTGTACAGTTTATTCTGAAATTCATCTTCATTCTGGAGAATCCAAATGGGAATTTTAAAAGGGTTTTTTGAAATGAGAGATCAAATTTCTGTACTCTTTTAACTTTTCCTGCTACATTAATTGTTCTCATGATCTGCAGGTGGTGTTAAAAGTAGTACCTTTTTTGTTGTTGTTGTTGGAACAATAAAGTTCCTGCAACCTGATCTGAGTCAAAGTGTTAAGCCAGTAGAACACAAGCTGGTTCCCTCAATGACCCAGCTGGATAGAAGAGAACACAGACATTTGCAGAGAGTAGCTATGGGATGAAAAGTCACTAAAATAACCTGTTTTCCCTGGAAGAAGCTATCACTTTGTACGACAAGTATAATTCAAGAAGTAGACAAGCCATTTCCCTTTCTTACTACTTGGGCCACTGAAAACAATTGTTCAGTTGACCTCTTATACATTTCTTTAATCATTCAGTACTATGAAATTTGAGAACCACTATATGAACTGCATGGACCTTAAAGGGAGAAATACTTTTTAAAGAAAACAATGGCAAAGTCATCTAAAATTTTGACCTTCCCTGCTAGGTTCACCCAGCTAGAGTCAACTGAAATGAGACAGAGGACAGAGGCTCTTTCCAGACAGCTTAGACTGATTATACCCTTAGTCTTCACAAACTCAGTGCTTTCTCAGATGTTCTGTGGAATGGTGAGAAAAATTAAAATGTCAGAGAAAGAAAAACTGCCAACCAGGGAGGAAATGATTCAACTTGTACTGGATCATCTAAAGAAGGCTTGGGCATGAGAGTTGTCAGCTGTGCAGATTGTTCTGCTATAATAAAGCCCCCAAAAAAATCCAAGGAAGAGAAATTGGTAATAGATATGACTAACCATGCATGAGCTGACTTATATGCACAGTGCTATTTATTGCTTATGTACTTACACTCAGCATGTATCTAATGCCTACTAATTTAGAAACTATTTAAATATTTAAGCATGAGTGAAGGTCTCTAAAGAATCTATTCTGATATGAGTAACTTTCCATATATACGGGAATATATACAGCTATACTCATTTCATTTTTGAAAGATTTGAAAGGTGGAATATATATGTGTATGTACTGATATGTAGAAAGCTAAACAATCATATTCCTGCTTGCACATAAATGGGTAATACTGTGAGAATAATTATTAGCAGTACCACAAGTAATAAAACAATATGGAAAATAATCCCAAATTAGTGATAGCTCTTCTACGTAGTATATTGGTGAAGAAATCATGCTGTATTATTGCTAAATGCAAACAATAAATGAAAAAAATGTCACAATAGAGTTCTATAAGGGAGTCACATTATATAATGGCTAGAACATTTTTACCTGTAAATATGTTTCAATAATGTATTTATGTGGAAATATATATTGGTGTATCTTATGCCACAGAGGGAGTAAGAAGGAAAGATTGCTCCTCTAAAAAGAAAATCCTAATTATTATCATTCTCTGGTAATCATACATGCATATATTATGTGTGTGTGTGTGTGTGTGTGTGTATATATATACACATATATATAAACACACATTTAAGTGAAATGACTAATTTGAAATTCTCATATATATACAGGAGAGTTTCAAATTCATTTCACTTAAGTAAGGAACAGTTGCCTATATACTAGTTGTCTATCATTTATACTATTTCAAAGCTCTGTAAAAACACTGTGATGTTGGATAACAATAGCATACTTTAATGAATTTAATCATTAAACTTATCCTTTTCAAATGGGAATGATTTGCTTCACTAAGTAAGCAGAGGAAAATCTTTATTTTGACAATGGTTTAGAATCTTTTCTTTATAAAATTGACATCATTAGATATCTTTTTCAGAGAATATACTGTGTCTCTCATCCTCGCAGAAGAAAGAACCACAGGAAATAAGCAGGTTACTATGTGTAGGCTTTAGGATAGGGATGAGGAAGCAGTCCCGATCTACACGTTAATCACGGTGCCACGTGGATTGATGGATTGACAGGCCAATGATAGTTTTGTATACTAAAGTCATTTTCTGTCCTAAAAACCTAAGTTTCGTGGGAACATAATGCACACATATATATATATATATATATAATCATTATCTACACAAAGTCACATAATTGAAGATCTGTCCTATTTTAGTGAGAGAAGAAATTATCAAAATGTGAAATCTAAAAATAGTAGTTTCTAATTGAAAGCCTAATTCTTTCTTAATTATAGGTGGGCTACAGGGGCACTATAATTAGGATGATCAGCAACTCCAAAATGATTCAGATGTTATCATTCACTTTATATAAGAAAATGTGCATGGGTTCCACAAACTATAACTGCAGAACCTGAAGTTGCAACTTACTGATACCCTGTCTCAAAATACAAAATAAAAAGGGCTAGAATATAGCTCAGTGGCAGAGTGCCCTTGGGCTTAATTCCACCCCTAAAAAATTTCAAATGGCAAAAGTTTCTTCTTCTGCATGTAATTAGTTATCTTACTGGGTTGTGGGTCTGAGGGTAAGTATAACAGGCAGTCAGAGAACAAAGTGTCTTGCTTCAACCTACTTCATCTACATTCTCTTTCCTTGGAGACTGGGCACCATTGCAATCAATCTGTCAGCCTTCACCCTGTTCTGAATGTACCTTACAGAGATTCCAAAGTCCCTAGAGTCAAAGAACAGTTGAGAAAGATATAAGATGAATCTTAATTTTTGGAATGCCATTTCCTTTGCAACATTTTCTCCCAGAAACTTAGAAATTCAGCTATACTATAGTTAGCAAACTGCAGTACAACTTAGGATTTCAGAAAAAAATACTAACAAATATCAAATATTTTTGTTTTTAAAAGTCTCTGAATTGTTTTCATCTTGTTTAATAAATTGCACATAACACTCTTGTGAATAGAAATTATGTGCTCAAAAGGAAATTCATTGTTCAATATCCCTATATTAAAGCAATAATTTCTGAGAAAAGGTATGAAACTTGATGGATACAGCTGGAAAGCTACAGTACCACAGTCAACTTTTCTGGGGGTCAGAAACAAAAATAAGATTTTCCTCACTATTATCATCATGGCACCCAGTTATAAAATATTAATACAGATAGCATAGTTGCTCAAAATTAGTTACAAACTAGATAGATCTTTTTATTTAATCCACCTTGGAGAAACAAATCTTTTGTATACATATTTTTTCAAATCTCAACCATATCATATATTTCAATGAAATAATATGATGAGCTCTTATTCTATTTAGTAATATGTGTTGCTGTATTAGCTTTTGTTTTCTGACAAGCACAATAAATACTGTGGTTTCTGTGTATTTCTGAGCCCACATTCTTCTTTCCTTAGATAAGAGGAAGTTGGCTACAATGTTATGTGGGCTGAGACTTAGCCTATGTCATTTCATCAACAGTTCTTTTGGAAATACTGAAAGGAACTGTGAGGACCTGCCTGCATTTCAGCCATTACTGATGTTCTAGCATTACATAAGCA
Organism: Sciurus carolinensis; assembly: GCF_902686445.1. Taxonomy (NCBI): domain Eukaryota; kingdom Metazoa; phylum Chordata; class Mammalia; order Rodentia; family Sciuridae; genus Sciurus; species Sciurus carolinensis. The sequence continues at coordinate 32,484,325 of NC_062222.1, read as the reverse complement.
AGCATGGATGTCACCAAGAACAGAGCAAGGCAGCAGTGAAATAAATCCAAGACCTTGCCATATAAGGAAAAACAGTGCATGAGAAAAATTCAGGTCAGGAGTAAAAGATCTCAGCCCATTTACTAGCTGCCTGAATTTGTCATGTCCCCCAAATTATCTCAGCTTTAGTTTAAAAATGTATAAAAGTCAAACAAAAATCATTTCCCTAATGAATTGGTCTGTTTTCTATTGTTATAACAAGTTACTCAAGGTTGGGTTTTTATTTTGAACAAAAGTGTTAATAAGTTCAGAGGTTCGGAAATTGAAAGTCCAAGATTGAGTAGCACCATCTTTTTGGTCTCTGGTGAGGGCCTACTTAGCTGTGACCCAACATGGTGGTTAGAAGGGAAGGGAAATGGTCATATGCAAAAGAGACCAAGTGCATGGGGCTAGCCTCACTTTATAACAATTCACTATCACAGGAACTAACCAGAATCCCATGAGATATACATAGTTCCTTCCAAAGGCTGTGCCACAAATAACCTAATCATCTTCTACTAGGCTCTGCCCTTAGAGTTTCCACCACCTTTCAACATCATTAGACTGGGGATCAACCATCTAGCCCATGAATCTTTTGGAGGCAACTTAAACCATAAAAAAACCAGAGCAACTATCAGACAGAAATATTGTGAGGTTCAAAGCAATAAAGCATAGGAAACTGCTTTGGGAACCAATGGCAATAAGAAGTATTGGTTTTCCTAAATATCCCCCATAATTTCTATATTACTGTAGGAAAGGTAAACTCTATGACTTTATGAAAATTCCACAACTTCAAATTGCAAATTCATTCTCCCTGGGATTCATGCATGGAAACAATGTTGCAAATTTCTTTGCCAGAGTCCTCTAGTTTTCTCTTCTTGTCTATTAGAGAATTTGAGTATATCCAGTATGAAATCCTGGCATCTTACTGAGTAAGGCATGTTTCTGTGATGGACTGAGTTAAGGTACACTGAAAAGTTCTGTAATGAGGATGTATAGTGGTGGAAAGTAGTTGATGCCACTGTTTTTACACAAGGCGATACCCACTTCTTTGAACAGATGCCTGCTCACAAGAGAGCATCTACAAACAATATAATTTTACTCAATAGAAGTACCACCCAGTAAACCAGGTCATAACAGATTCCTGTATCATTTACAAATCTCATTTACTTCAAAGAGTATCTTATTTTCCCAAATAAGATAAAAGCATGGGCTGGGGCTTTAGCTCAGAGGTAGAGTACTTGCTTCACATGTGTGAGGCTCTGGGTTCTATCCTCAGCACCACATAAAAACAAATACCAAAAAAAAAAAAAAAAAAAGAAAAAGAAAAAAGATATTGTGTCCATTTACAACTAGAAATAATTTTTTTTAAAAAACATAAAAGCAAGTCACATTATATATGACATATGCTTCTAAAGAAGAAACATTCAATATTCTAATTTATTTTAATAAATCTATTGTTATTATGAAACTAGAGCACTATAGTATAGCCAAAGTATCCATACCTATATTACATGTAAGTCCAATATCATTTCAGCTATTTGTCTTTGAAGGTTTGGGCATGGGGACTAGGGACTGAATCTCGGGGCTTCATGCATGCTAGGTAAGAACTCTATCATCAAGTCACATCCCAGCCCCAACATGTAGATTGAAATGATCATAGATTGTCATTAGTAGCAAGTTTATATTATCATGTTTATACTTAGATCCTCCTTGAAGCTAAAAAAACTGCTGGCAGACCACTCTTCCCCACTTAAATTGAGGTACATATGAAAGCACCAAGGTCCACACTCCCCCTGAACCAATTTCTAACTTTCTGTCATTATCTGTGATTTTGCCCCTAGCACTTTTCCTTCCATCTAATATGTTACAGCCAGCAGAAGTTATTTGGAAAAGACACCAGGGATAACAAGTAAGAGACAGCCTGCAAATTACAATCTGCTGCTTCAGCGTTTGGCCAATTGGGGGTCCCAATCCTAATTATGAAATATATTGGCCATGATCTCACAACAACTCAGATACATTCAGAGATGCTTATGGATTATCAGAGATCATCACACATCATATACGCTGGTTTAAGACAGAGGTTAATCATCTGTATTTAAGCATTTTAGCAGGATGAGTTCTTTTATATAAATGATAGTAAAATGAAAGAAAATTATCCTAGCATCAAACCCTGGTCTTTTCCCATAAACAGAGAATCACAAATTAAAAGAGAAATATTAACCTCCATCTGATAGACACATTATGATTGTGTGACCTATTTTAAAAGTAGAGGGTCTTTGTTAGCCTCTCCATGGAGGGTTTGCATGGAAAATTCAGAATATTCACTTAAGAACGTAATCTGTTTCCTGACACAGAATTAGCATATATGGTTTCAATGTGGATCTTTCAAATATAAACTGTGCAAGAGAAATTCAATCTTATTTTAGTAAAATAAAATAAAAAGGATACCCTTGTTTAAAACACATTAATGATCAAAACTTAACTATATTTTGTTTCAATTTTGTTCCAAAAGGACCATTAATCTTTATAAAAATTAAAATTTCATTGCAACATTATGGTTTCTCTCCTGAGGAGTTAGGCATCAACACAGAAACAGAGCTATGCAGAGGGGCAGGGAAGGGTCAGAGAAGAGACATGTTCAAGAGCAAAAACAGAGAGACTGACAGGGTAACTTTCACACAGTACCTTGGCATAGATCATGGAACAGGGAAGAAGTGACAAAATTTAAAGAAATTAAATTTTAAGTACAAAATCAGAAGCCACAAAGTAGTGTGTCTTACCCTGAAAAACTCTTTAGTGGAGCCAGAGTCTAATGTTCCATAAGCAATTTCTGTTTGCTTAGAAAGATCCTCAGCACTTTCGATGGGAGACACCATCCTCTCTACAGTCAGGAAGGCAGCTAAGTTAGCCGTGTAGGAGGAGATTATGATCAGGGTAAAGAACCACCACACACCTCCAACAATGCGCCCAGAGAGGGATCTAATAACAAGTATGAAATGGATTTGTAAAGTGAAATGAATGACCTAATTAAAAAAAACAAGTTAGCAGTAATATGCAAATATTGACTTATATAGGAATATTTCATTTTATACTTTTACATATTTCTACTAGTTAATGAATTTAGAAATTATTAAACATTTTGGGCAAGGAGTACAGATTGACTAAATCTGATAACATACCCTGAGGACAAAACTTGAGAGTCCTGGGATTCTTTCAAAGTTAAAATGCCCAAATATTTTATGGTATGAAATTCCATAATGAAGCAATTTTAAGAAATGTACAAACAATTCATCCAATATCATACTACTTTATACACTCATGACATAAGTAAACATGAAGAAGAGAACCTTAGAATATCAGCAAGACTCATAACAATGTTTACAAACAAAATCGAACTATTTTAAAAAATGAGAGTATGCACCATGGATGTAAGTTTAAACAAAGAAAAAAAAAATCCCTCCCTTTAATGCACCAATCCCCCAAAAAGGCCCAAAATTTAATTAGATTTTATGTGTGTAAAATAGGTATTTGATACAGTATAAGAGAGAAAATGGAAAAAATAATACCATAAACAAAGATATGACACAAAACATAATTCTTAATGAATAAAAATCAGATGCCTTCACGGTATGGACAGCCCTGTTCCTCTCTGTCTCCTGCTTAAGAAAAAAAGAAAACTAAAAGGAAACAAATTAGATGTTTAAAAGTTTGTCAAGATGTAAATCACCAGTGTGAAATATGATAAAATAGCAATATTTCTGTGACTATGAATTCTTACATACAATACTTTTTAAAAGCTTAATAGATTACCATTAGTTTACTGTAGTTTGATGTAGATAAATATGTCTATACATAAAAAGATATCTAATGTATTATTTTGCTATTCGATGATATGGTATTCTACACTTAATTAAATAATTTGAGTAATATTAACAAACAAATAAACTGAATATTTTCTTTGTTGTCAGTAACTTTGCTTTGTCAGAGTTACTACAGCAAAGTCAATCAGATTGCTAGAGTGAAGAGGATATACTTCTAAAAATTTAATCACAAATATTTGACAATTAATTAACATTTAAAAATGTACTCCTTATTAAAACAGATACTAGATTAAATTGTTGGGTTATATTGGTAGAATACAAATTCCGTGAAAAAAATAAAAATTAAAAAAAAAAACAAGAAGAAAAAAAGGCAGGGGCAAGTTAATTTGAAAGGAAAGTTGTTTTTTTTTTTTTTAATTTTTAAGATGAAAACTACTATTGATTAAAATGAGAGGATTAGCAATGGAAAACAATAATATAAGCACGTTTATCACAAAACTCTATGAGATGCAAATAATTAAATAAATATGATAGCATAGAAGAAGTTAAATCATTCTCACTTATATTTTGAAAAGGTTATTAAAGACTTATAACTGGAAAATTCCTCAGGCAGACACAACTACTCTCAAAGTGTTCACTATTTATCCCATGATGTGGGAGGAATAAACTACACAACAGGTAGACTATATCTAAGAGGGCAGATTCATTGCCTGAAAAATTAATCCCTTCAAACAGAAGTTGATCACTGGCTAATTGATTTTGACTCTATCCACCCTACCCACTGAATGCTAACTTACAATGTGTCTGGAAATCATTTCTATAATTCATTCCTTTTCTTTGAAAAAGTAAATATCACCAGTTGATTTCTATTTCAATGTTTAAGCCAGATTCAGTGAGATTAAATATTTCAATTGATTTAAAATGTATGAGCTCAAAAAATTGTTAGACTTATAAGTCATTCAGAGTGAAAAATACTTAAGTAATTTGTTACTTTCAAAGGTTTTTAAAGAAGTATCAATTAATGCTTCTGAATAGACAAAAATGGTTTCTATAATAAAAAACAATAAATTTACTTCTCAGCATATGCATTAAAGAAGGAAATAAACACACATATTTCCTATTAATTTCTATTAAATAATTGTTTTTAAAATAATATATACTTTATATTTATTTAAATCCTTTAGAGACATTGGGGGGAACACCCAGAGCAAGCAGAAAAATAGTTCCCATTTTTAGGAACTATTCTTTGGAAAACTATGTCTTATAGTGAAGTTATTGTAAAGTTAATATGCTGGCCAATGACTAAAACAATAAGTTCAATCAATCATTCTAGATTACAACTTAAATGTGTTCTATGAACATCAATAACAGTTCCATATCATTTTTTAAAAAGGGATGATAAAAACTTTTTAAATACTTAAAGAGCATTTCTTAAAATAATCTGCATTTCAAGCTTTTTCTTAAAGATAATCATCTGCTCTACTCTTCTGAATAGAGTAGTCATGTCACATTCTAAAGCATGATAGTTTGCTTCATTTTTTAAAAAACATTAAATTTTTCAGCACTATACATTGTGTTCACTTTTAATGCATATCAAACATAAAAATAAAGATAAGTATCTTTAAAATTTTATTTATTTATTTATTTTTGTAATACTGGGGATAGAACTCAGAATTTTATGTTTGCCCAGCAAGCACTGTACCACTGACCACATTCCTAGTCTCACATTTTAAATTTTCTAATAAAATAAGTTTTGCATATATATATAGATACACAAATGAATATAAAAAATGCTGAGATGAAAAATCAATCGTGAAAAAGTAAAAAAATATGCTAGCTAAAAATCTGTGTGTCTTACTAAGAAATAAAAAATGTTCTGTGTGAAATTCTATGAGTCATGACTTAGGAATGAAATTAAAAAACAGAAAAAAACATCCTATTTTGAAGCAGGCATAATGAAAATAAGAACTCATTTAAAATGTCCTAGAGGACCCTGCAATGTTAAGTGTATCTTTTGCCCCAGTCACTGTGTGTAAACAGGGATCCCACTCCTTGACAAACCTGGGATACATGAGATGATTAATGGTGAGCAGAGCAAACAGAACTGAAGATCCACCTATGAGAACTCAGATAATGTATCCTACTTCGTGATGAACCCCAGACACTTCTCCTACTCATCCGAAACACAGAGCACAATTTACATCGCCCCAGGAAAATTGCCTTACATCTCAAACTAAGGTAACATACTTCAGTGGCCTTCTAATCAAAGGTGAGCCATTTATTTAGTACTTTATGGACTGGAGTGTGCTCACTATGATCCCCTTTCCCTCATTATTAGGAACGTCTCTTCATACCTTTAACTTAAATCAGATAAACTAAATATATAGATGAAGCAGTGAATCTTCTATATTCTGCTAGAGATGAAATTTATACATATATATATATATACATACAGTCCCTCCCACATGTATACATGTCGTGCCATGCAAATATCACTGGCATTATTTCTAATTCTGTGCAGTAAGCCCCAAGGAATATGATAGATCTAAGCTTTTTTGAATCTATATTCATAAAAATATGATTTTTAACAAAAAATCACTACCACCACAATTCCTATCAGACAAGTAAATCATTGATAATTTCTGTCCACATGGCATATTTTCCTTATCATGCTTTAGTGGAACACATTAAAAAGATTTTAGAAGATATAAATTTTTGAGCTTTTCATATTTTTTTGAAATTAATAACTCATAATTCAGAAAAGTGTTCAAAGTACAATGTAATGAATTAATATCAGAGAATTCACCTCCTTCACTACATAAGGCATCCCTTAGAATCAGAGGAGGGTCATCTAGCCCAAATTAAAATGTGCCAATAGACTATTAGCCATTTGGCTTTCAATGTTAAAGTTAATACACTAGAGAATACATGACTTATTCCTCTGAAAAGCCACATATGGTTATCATTCTCACTCATGTATATAAGATAAAAGTAATCAATTTACTATAATTGGGCATTATAGTAAGGAACTTACACATCCTAATGATACTAGAGGAGTTTATTCCATGTTGTGTGTGTCTACCATTAAACATGGCACAAGCTTTGTAATGAATAATTAATCCTCTCTATGTATTTCCAGATACTCAGAAAATATGTTACCATCATTTTAATCCAGTCACCAAACCTCAAAGAAAAAAATTAAAAAAGAAATAAAGAAAAACAAAAATGAAACTTGTATGTCTTTCTTATAGTATTTCTACCAGTCAATGTTAGGAAAATAAAATGGATGGATGTGTGCCAATGAATTTTTTTCCAACAAGTTGTTGTGTTTTTTTGTTTTGGTTAATGAAGAATAATATTGCCCATTTTCCCATATACAGGTCTGTGAATCAATACACAGATGACTGTAAAATGAGAATATGCAGCAAAAACACGGTACCCCTCCAAGAAGGCATGGAATGATAGGAACCTTATGCATTTTATAGCCTCTCCATGGTGTGTATAATTTCACCAGGGAAATACCTGATCAACATTCAAAGAACATTGTTCAAATATTTCACAGGCTTACGCCGATGGTCAAAGTTTGTCCTTCAAAGTCTTAAATTGCTTGGACAAGCAGTCGGCAGCTGGTAACTTCTTTAGAGTGAATTCATAAACACCATGAATATCCACTGGAGACCTAAAATGCACAAAGTTGAAGCAGGTGAGTAACCAACCTTGGCGAAATATCGCATCCTTGCTGCATAAAGGCACCCAAGGAAAACCAGAGACTATTAAAAATCCCAAATTCATTAGTTGATTCACTAGTTTGTGTTTCTCTTCCATCTTCAAACTCCTCAGTGTGCCACTCGTAGGGGCTAAATCTGCTGACCAGGAATAAAACTACACTGACCCCAATGTAGGCAAAAACAATGCACATCCAGATCTCATAGGCTAAAGGATCAAGAAATGAAAACACTCCTGGTTTGGACTTCTGAGGCTTCTTGATCATGATAGATATCCCCAGGCTCATGAAGGGCTTTGAGAAGTCGATCACCTCTTCTCTCACAAGGGTAATAGTTAATGGAGCGATTGCAATATCCGCTTTCTGGAAGGGAAACAAAGGAGAGGAGGAACTGGAGTTGCAGTCAAAAAGAAATCATGGTTACATGATTGGATGGAAAGGGAAGGAAAGACATCAGAAAAGTGGCAACAATTATTTCCCTAGGAAAGTGCCAGTAAAGAACAAACAGGAAAGCAATTTGTTGGCCAAATATCCTCCCTCTTTATTAATAAACAGCATACCCATCTGACTTGACCATAATTACACATCCACACCATATCTATGTTTTTGCAGCCTTTATAATATGTATGGCCCATACACTTCAAGACAGATGTATGCCTACCTCAGCTATCTGCATGTTTACTTCTGGCTTCAGTCTCAATCTTTCACATGTTCACAGGGAAATAAGAGTAATGTGGGACACCAGCAACCTCAGATACACACACTTGGAAGGGAGGGAAGGCCATTCTGTCACAACGGTTCAAATTAAACAGCTTTACGAGGAGAGTCATACTTACCCCATAAACAAGTTCTCCAACCATCCCATTCCAAATTTTCGTGTCTGCATCCCTGGCCCCATACTTGCCATCCCCAACAATGGTCAACTTGTACTTGAACCCACAGTGTTTTGCGATTTCTGCAGCCAGGTCGACACAATAGCCCTCGTAGCGCTCATTGCCTTCAAGCATTTCATGGTTTTTCTTCATCATAACATATGGAGATTCCTATATGGAAAGACAGCACTTTAGCTGATTAAAATAGCCGAGTTAATAATGTACTCGCATTGAATCAAACTTCCTGGTTTAGTAATAACATGTTTGCCAAACATAACGTAGAACATAGATGGTGTACAACATGAGCATGGAAAAAGATAAGCATAATGCTTCTGGAATAAGGGTCCTCAAATACCTGTCATTATATTTCATTAAGATTACTAGTACCCATGGCACATGCCTACAATTCCAGCGACTCAGGACAAGATGTTGAAGCAAGAGGATCACAAGGTAGAGGCCAGCCTCAGCAAGTTAATGAGACCCTATCTCAAAATAAAAATTTAAAAGGACAGGGGATGTCACTCAGTGGTGGAGCAACCATGGATACAATCCTTGGTACCACAAAAAGAAAGAAAGAAAGAAAAAGAGAGAGAGAGAGAGAGAGGCGGGAAGGGGAAAAGAAAAAAAAGATGGTTTTTATCTAACCATATCAGAATTAACAAGATACTTAAAATCACAAATTGGTAGCATGTCCCCTTCTGTTTGTAATTCCTAGAGCTGGGAGAGGAAGATGCTGCTCACCTCTATTTTATTCAACACTGGCTCTACCATACCCTTACTCTTGGTTAATTTTGTACCAACCACAAGAACAGCATCCACCCACAGTCTTGTGTCATTGCTACCCCAGGAGGTTCCATATGGAAATTGGGCCCATCTGTGTATCCCTTTGATACTCAGACTTAAAGAGTCAACACCATGGTGATGTGCTGATTCTACTCCTGCAGGTTTCAGGTCTCACTTCCTCTACGAAATGTAAAGTCCTAGGATGATGGTGCATGGATAGCTGGCGAGCAGTACCCTGCTCTGAACTTCAGAGGAAGCACGGAAAAATGACTCAGCATCATTTCATGTTCTTCAATGGAAGAGTCACCAAGGATACTTGAGGTCTCAATTCAATAGCGCTGCTCGACATGATGAAGGTGAGAATCCACAAATGTCTAACTCACCCTTACTAAGAGACTTTCAAGCTTCTACTGAGGTTTTCATTCAAGTCCATTACTATCCTATCTATATTTGCATCCCTTATTATTGGGATAAGGAATTCCATAAATCTATTACCTCAGTGCTAAAGTGAAATGAAACACGATTATTTGTCACAAAATCATATTCTGTAATGAACTCTAATTTCTCAACTTCACTTCACCAACAGCTTGTTATCATAACCCACGTTTCCCTTCCATCTATCCAAAGTCCAGATGTTCAAGATTCAATTCAATTTTGCCTCATTCATTTAATATGCATTTATTTTATACTGGCATGAACCAACCACTGTGTACAATCTAAGGGTAAAAAGAAGGTAGATCATCTTGGTTTTTAAGAAGTTCATCTTTTATTATGAAACAAAAAAGTGGAGAACATTATCAGCCCATGTAACAAATGGAATACAGAGTTTACCCAGAGTTGGGTGGAAATGGAAAGGCAAAACATCTGAAGAAATATGACGACTCTCTTAAAGTCTTTGCCCTGTTGTTTATCTGTGTGTGCAACAGGGAATGACCTCTTCGTCAGGCTAAATTTCAGACTTGCACAAGACAGGGAACAGTGTGAATGGTTCTGCAAGGGTCTGTGTTGTTCTTTTGACAGAATAAAAAATGCCATAAATGATTATAACATTGCAAAAGCAGCTCTGTATTAGTTATTGTCCTAAAACATAAACAGTGACACTCCTTGGAAGATATTTTTCATCAGAAAAAGGAAAGTACAACATAGGCAAATGCAGCTAATTACCAAAATTGTGGTGACCACAACAGTCTTATTCTCAAGCCCAGAGGTGTCATTTCCAGAGGGGAGCTCCGTAAGGGTAACAACCATTTTGTCCACTTCACTCCAGTATCCAATCTGAAAAAGGTCACAGCAGGGAGGCCCATGGATAAATGACCTTTCGCTTACCAAATTATTTAATTATTTTTAAGCCCATGTCTGAGTCCAAAATTACACCCACATTAACTGAGCTTCTTCTAAACTAAAAAACATGTACATGTTATCAAACTAAAAAGGAACTATTCAAAACAAGCAAAAGCAATTCTTAAAATGGGCCTGTATCTTCATATTCACTTTTCACATTCTCTATGAGTTGTTCAGGAGTGATCTTACAGAAATAAATAATAAATACCAAACAGTGATATTTTAAAACTATGACAGTTAAAAGAAAGATGTTGAATTGAAGTTAATCCACATTTGTAGTTACTATTTTTTGTCTTCTGAACCCTAAACCTTCAGTAATAGTTATTTTTTTCTTACCAAATTCTTTTTATTTTTTTGACAATATTCTGAAAAAAAATTATAACAGTTTTACTTACAGGTGATTTTTAAATTACATTTCAATACTACTTACCAGAAATGAATAGATTTGATTCAGAAAAAAATTCAATAATATATGTTTCTAGAAGTCACTAAATTCCACATGAACCGTCTCTCCAGGATGTTTTTGGAGAAGTGGGATGACAATTAGCTAACTCACCTCTCCACAGAGAGACACCTGCCTTTAAATCTCTAAAGATTTACCTTCCGGGGCCCATTAGTTTTGAGCTCCATGATGTTAATTGTATAGTTTATTCTTTTTCCATTCTGGTCAAACTTTATATTTCCTGAGAGACCTTCAACTTGAACCTAATAAGGAAATGGAAAAGAAGCAGAGTTATACATTTACTTCACTCAGATATACAAACTGCACAGATAATTCTTACTGGGCTCCAGTGAAGCAATTACTTTGATTGGATTTCTTTCAGTCTTCAACCTACCTTTGTGTTGTTAGGAGATAATGCTTGTATATTAAATATAAGAATAAAGCAAGCAAGCATGACAAATTCATCAGGAAAAAAACAAGAATGGCTATGTGAAATCACAATAACACTCATTTTGAGAGACTGACCTGTTTGAGCGCCCTTTCTATTTCCACACCTTGTCCCCAGGGGACTGCTGGGTTTGCCAAACAGTCTCCTGCATTCCCCCTTCGGGAGATCTCTATTCTCTGCTTTCGTAGGTTGCGGAAAGCTTCGGTCATCACTTGAACAGCATCGTAGGTCAGGGCAGAAGTATACTGAAAAGGTCCACATGCATGTCATTAGAATGGGAGAAACATCAGAAACTCGTTGCACACTGGCAATCCAGAGAGCAGTTGCCCACCATGTAATCCAAGAGCTTACAACAAAATTCAAGATTCAAACACAATTTTTACATCTAGAACCCTGAGGATCCAAGAAAGTGGTATGGAATACTGGGACTACAGCATGTGCTCTTGGCTGTGAACATTTTCTGTTATGTTAGTATATATACTATTTCAGGTAGGACCTTTCCATAATGATTATTTCGATGCTATTTTTCTAATTGGTTTCTCAGGAAAGCATTATCACTTTATGGCAGGTTTGACGTTATACAAAGGTATCAAAGAAACAAAGAAACATTTATTCACCATCTAGTAAGAGAAATGTGGAAAGAGTACACGTGAATTTCAGGATGCTCAGTCTCTGATTCAACCCTGGCGATGCTTATGTACATATAACTACAGTGGTCTTAGGAGAGTTACTTAAGTTCTCCTGAGTGATTCTGATCATAGAGTAGATTTAAAATTGACCAAACTTCATGATTTCAATACCCTCTTTATTCTTTAACACTCTGTGATAACACTGACTCTAAACTACCAGTATACAGAGTTCTGTGGGATAGAAGAATTATAAAAGGAACTAGAGCCAAGTAGAAAAATACTACATGAGTACCTTACATATCATAGAGAACTAGATGCCACCAGACTAATCTTCCTTATTTTTCAACCATAAGACTATTTAACTCCCAGTACTGCTCTTCTTTCAGGAAGATAGTGCATGAGATGGCCATGTTCCTTCTTAGGAACATCCCTCCAACAGTGCCCTGACTCCATCCTTCTAATTTCCTGAAGACATTATTTTGGCAGTCACACATCAAGACCTTTCCGTAGCCCCCATTCTCTATTAGATCATCTCTATTAGAAATAAAACTGCCCTAGTATCTCCAACCACAGATAAATAGAGAAATAGATGTCAGAGTGAGAAAGAAAGAAAAATAAAATGATTCTTATCCTTAAATCCATATGTCCTTCCAAGGTCTACCCCATTTTTCTGCTCCACCACAGACAAATTCTTTGAGAGAAATTTTCTAAATTCCATATCAACCCTTCTTGCTCTAAGTGCTCGCCTTTGGTCCATAACTTTAAATGCCATTCATTTTCTGAACATTACTTCCTTCAGGTTCCCCTTCCTGCCCACACCTCTCCCAGTTACTCTCCTCAAACAAGGGTATTTGTTCTCTGCATGTCTTTACCAATAGCTGAGCATCTTATGTACATATTTTGTATTTGTCTAGTTCATCTCTTCTCCCCACAAGGATATTTACTCCAGGGAACTACAGATCTTGTCTGTTACCACTGAATTCTCAGAAACTGGGGAAGGGCTGGGCACACTGCAAAGACTGATGAGGAAGGAAGGAAAAAAGGAAGAGAGGGAGGGATAAAGGAGGAAGGGAGAGAGGAATGAAGGGAAGTAGAGGGAATAGGAGGGGTGGAGGGAGGAATCAGTCCTCATGAGACTCACATTCTCTCCCATTCCAGTGAAAAGATATACATAGATCATTGCACTATATTGCAATACTTTAAGTTGACCCCATGGTAGATAGACATCTGTCTTCCTTCTTTCAATATGAAAAGATTTTGCAAAAAGGCAAATAAGAAAACAGCTTATGTGGTGTGAATCTTCTCCATGCAGCCTGAAATCTTATAAGCCTCCATTTTATTTTTATGCCAGAATGTTGGATGAGAATATCATTTATTTAATCTTTGCAAATAAATTTATTTAGTTGAATTGCTTTCATTTTATCACATACATGACATAGGTGGGCAAATTTGGTGGGGAAGTTAGGAGGGAGAAAGAATAAAAAGACAAAATCAGTCTGAGGCTATACATACTATGAATGAAAACGAGTGCTGCAAATATAGTAAGATATTTATATTTATCAGCAAAAATTCCTTCTTTTACTTTTCTTCCCCCTGCCCCAGGACTGAACCCAGGACCTCACACATGCTAAGCAGATGCTCCACCACTGAACTACACTCCTAGCCCCATTTGTAAATACTTTTTTTCTAAAATTTCTTCTCAAATACCAACTTCTTCTCTTGGGCTACAGTGTCCTATATAGGTCCTCTCATGGGTCCTTCTCACTATTTCAGTTTTCTGAAGAATCTACAGATTATCTCCTGAATGATCCCACTTGTGTTGCCTACAGATAAAAGTTGCAGATTTTGCACAAATTGGGAATGGGTTTCATTTAGATCTGTTTGCAAAATCTGCAACTTTTATCTTTAAATGGCACATACAAGGTATTAGGCAAACTATAACATATGAGATCCACGTAGGCAACTTATGCTGACTTGACACAGTATGTGATTTCTGAAATGTATCCCCCCAAAATATTCTGGAAAACAGCGAATTTTTATACAAAGATATTAATTATTTATAGTGTGAAAAATATTAGAAATGACCTAAATTTCCAAAAACAAGGGAATGTTAAAAACACCATATTTTCTGTAATGGAAGATATTTTGCAGCTATTACAAAATGATACTAATAGAAGGCAAACCACTATAGAGCAGAAGAAAGAATAAAGGGAGGAAGGTGGGGAAGAAAAGAGGAAGCACTGGGGACTAAAGTTGAGCAAATTTTATCTCATGCATGTAATGATTATGTCAAAATGAACCCCACTGTTATGTGTAACTATAGTGTACTAATAAAAAATTTTTAAAAGTGATACTAAGAAGGTTATATAACAACAATTAATGCATTCAATGAAATAAGTGATGAATATTACTATTATGACTCAATAGAAAAAGTTGGGCAACAACAAGAAGACTGACAAGAAATAGTTATATCCTCTCTAAAAAAAAAAAAAAAAAAGAGGGGGAGGATATAATAATAGAGAGGAAACATAGATAATTACATTTCTTTTCCTAAATTCTATAATATCCATGTATCATTTTTTTTTAAAAATTAGATTATATCCCCATTGTTTCATATCATGTCTACTTAAGGAAAGACTTTTGAAGCAAATAAGAAATGTCACAGCAGGGTTAATCTACCTCACTTGTGTGTCTGTTTCTATCATCCTAGAGGGAAACGCATTGATGTATTTGCTTTCTCATACAGAAGTCAGTTCATTGCCAACTTAACTCTTAAAATAATGTCCAGATCTCTGGATGGGAAATGGAGCCTAAATTGAATAAATTGGAGGTTAAAAATATTGCAATTTGTATTAAAATTATGATAATAGCTAAAAGCCAAAATCTTCATCGAGTTCACTTGCTCACATTACTAGGAGAAATCTGTAAAGCCATTTACTAAATATATTAGTGGTCTATAAATGTTGGTGAACTACATTAAAAAATAAGATTAGACAAAATGAACTAAAAGCACTTAGATCCATGCTGCATATTGCCATTATAACTGAGAGCATGAGCACATTAGAAAGAAAAATCCTTTCAACCTTTTTCAAATGCTCAAATCTAATCAAGTCTTAAGCCTATTATCATTTTAAATTAAAAGTCACAGTCACAGAAACACAATTCTGGGCTGAGAGAAAAATCAGCTGGTTCTGCTTCCAGAGTTCCTTTTGGTTTATGTTCTGCATATGTGGCTCATTGATTTCTCTAAACAAGTATGTTCACATTTTTGATTGGATAGTTAAATATTTCTGTTTTATTCGCCCATCCGCTAAAGTAGATGTAAATTAATTTGAAGGGAACGTGATGGCAATGTAACTATCTCCTTCTTTGAAAACAAATGCTTCATCTCTGCCCTGATGTTTACACTCTGTGAAATCCCTGAGCTGGAAATTTATATTTCAGTGGGGGGCTGTTATGCTTTGCAGTCCTATTTCACGAACACATCATCTCCATGCTATCAGAAGAAATCTGGAAAGTCGTCTTTATGGTCCATTTTCCAAATGCTCTTTTTATTCCATTTTGAATGTGTATTTATTGAAATGTAGTATTCAAAATTAAGTAAAGCATGCATTTTAAATCTGTTTATTTTGTCCAACAGTAATTAGGCAAACCAGACAAGTCATCTGATAATACATTACTATAACCACTGACACCAGAATACATCATGCCTGACATCAAAAGCAGCAGGGGTGGGGGTGTATGTGAAGTTCTATGTTCATCTCAAACATGATGCATATAAAAGAGGATAGAACACAACATAAAATTTTATGGATTATCATCACAATAACATCTTTTCCTAAATATATTATCCATCTCATGAACAACTAGAAAAAAGAAATTAAAAAATAGAAGTACTAACCTTTAGGTACTATCAAATTGTTACAAAATTTCCTACGAATGGCCACTTTCTGAATTTTCCATGGAACTCAAAATTTAGCTGAGAGCAGTTTAGAAAGCATTGCATTTAGTATCATAAGACAAGGAAGTCTCCATTCCAGATTTTACCATTTACTACTCTGTTATCTTTGGGCAAGTTAAGTGAAGTATCAGTGTCTAAGGTTTCTTAGTAAAATAAGAACGAAGACTCTTCTATGCCACAGAAGTGTTGAAAATTAAGGAAAAAGAACTATGTTCACCCAGCTCTCCATGTGGCAAATCTCAGTAAGTCCTTTTAAAAGAATCCTGTGCCCCAGTATTTTTATTCAAATTTTGTAGGTGTAGATACCAAGTTATAAAGTTGGGTTTTTTGTTTTGTTTTGCTTTGTTTTGATAATGGGAATTGAACCCAGGAGTGTTCTATCCTGAGTAGAACACTTTTTAAAAATTATTGTTGTTTTTTGCTTTGAGACAGGGCCTTGCTAAGTTACTGAGACTGACCTTCAACTTGCAATCCTCCTGCCTCAGCCTCCCAAGTCACTGAGAATACAGGCATGTGCCAAAGTACCCAGTTTAACGTTGTATTTTATACCTAACCACAAAAATATGTGACAAAAGTAGAATTTGAATCTAGATTCTGTGACCGTGGGTGACTGTTCTGGCTTGCCTGGTTCTGTACCAGTTTTTGAACAATCTTGAAACCCAGGAACCACTCAATGCCAAAGTAGCACTGAATATTTAGCAAATACTATATCAAATAAGCAGATATGTAGATAATAAAAAGTGTGTTGAGTTTAAAAATATGCTAAAGATATAAGTTATTAACCAGGAAATTTGCTTTATTTTTTCCTTATATTACTGTCTACCCTAATGTAAAACTACTTTGTTTTCACAATGTTTTGAAAACCACTATCCTGCTCAACAAAAAGAGTTCTCGGTCCAATAAAATGATCCTCACATTGACATATCACAGGCTCTGAGAAATTTTGAAGCAACATTTCCAGGTTAACTGTTGAATCACCTTTGCCAGATTAATTACCATGTTTAAAAATTTCTGCATATAAATAAAAAGCATAAAAATAAATGTCTATCAACATCTAAAAATGCTTTTTAAAAATTTCCTTAACACCAGGTTATTTTCCATAAAAATAATGTTTTGCATAACACTTTGGAATGTTAAAGGTCTTAAAGCCTGGTAAATTTCATATACTCATTTCTAAGTATAAGATATTTAAATAGACTTATTGTATGCTGAATGATATTTTTGAAGAGGTTCTTACACAATGAAATTATTTCTTTCTTTTACACACTAATTAGCAATGGAAAAGAAAATGGGGAGCACCAAGAAAATAAATAAACCTATATGAAGAATTTTAAGAAGGCTTCTGTAAGCTCCTAGCAATATTCAAGAATCAAATAAAGCCATAAGAAAAAGAACAGTAGGAGGAAATACACTATATCCTTAAAATTATTCACTTGTCTTAATTTCGAATTCAACAGCCGTCTACCCTCTGGAAAAGAGCTGTCTGTGATAAGGTCATCTTTAATTTACTGTAAAGCATTTTGAACATGTGCCCTTTGAAACTTCACTGCATAAAGGCATAAAATCTTCATAAAAGCTCCACATCCTTGGTAAGCACACAAGCCATATCACATTTTCCAAGGGTATGAAATGAAAGCTCCATTGGCAAGAAACCAAAATTAACATCCTTTATTATTCTTTATGAATAATAAAAATTATTTGAATCCACTTTGATGAAAGACTCTTCGTGTAAAAAGAATACATTCAAAAACGACATATTTTTGCTTAAATTACCAAAAATGTCTCCTGACCTTGACTAAAAATCTTACTTAAGGAACAAGCCTTTTATATTCAGAACCTTGAAATGACATACTTAAGAATACAACTTTCAGATAAAGATAGAAAAAGAAATTTAAATTAAAGCACTGTCTGGTTTTGGTTTAGCCAACAGGTAAAGACTTCCTCAGAGGCAAAGCTTTTATTTCATTCGTTGCAAAAATCCCTCCTGGTGTCTCCCATTTGCTAGTTGTAGCAGTTCCTTATTTTTTACAATCTATGCAAAAACACATACTGTCCAGGGTGATTTAGGTTTCAGTTTGGGCACCTGGAGATCAAAGATGTCTACATGCAAGTCACTACAATCTTTAGCAGATGTGGAACCACATGAGGTTTCAGAGATTCAGCAAAAATGAGAAATAGTAATGCATTTTTACTGAGGGCCCAAGTTAGTTTTTCACATAATCATGGTATTAGAGATTCAGGAAAATATTAGAAATCTTCACTTGTTCCCTTTTCAGATAAAGAATGTGGAAATGTTACCTGCCCTAATCTTGTCCCACCCGGGGGACCCAGTTGAATTTCTACCACATCCTAATCTTGCTTATCTTTGAGGTCAGTATGCCTGAAGGCCAGAAGTTTCTACTTGGTTGAATTAGCCAAAGCGGGTTGAACCTAAGAGGGCTGCCAGAGTACCAGACAACCTCTAACTTCATTTTAACTCCATCTGCATGCCTATTCCCTTCTTGTCTTTCTTTTACCCTTTATCTATAACCTCCAAACCCTCAAAGGGTTGAGAAGTTGATTTGTAAATTATCTTTCCCTTCTATTCTTGGCCAAGAATAAAAGTCTCCTACACTGTTCAACTTGATGCTCAATCTTATGTGTTCCGAAATTCCAAGAGGGAAAGTCGATCCAATCTTTGGGGGAAAATATTGGTAACAGAATTGAGATTTGGACCCAGATAGCCTGCATTATAATTATAAACACCAATGATGTACACTCAATGGTATAATATATATAAAATTCCTTCAACTAACTTTTGCAAAATACGTTCTATCAAAACCAAGTATTTCCAAATTTATGAGGATATTTCAGTCACATACACACTTTCAAAACTATAAAATGTAAAGAACAAAATCTGCAAAGCTTCTAGTTTGTTGGTGGGCACAATACTTTAATATTAGCAATGGTAAATGCTAAAGAATCAGCTGTGGTTTTGGTCAGTTTAAACACTTCTGAAGCAGAATTAATTCGATTAGGCCACCAGGGTACTATTTAATGCACGACACTAATTACTGGACTGAAAAAGATTTTACTATTTTCAGACAGGCCTAATAAGTCTCTTAGGATAGCAATTAAGAAAGTTAGTATGTGTGTTAAGTCGTTTCCCAAGTAAAATGAGATTCTTGTGAGAAAGACATTATTTAAATTGCCACACAAATGTCAAGTCACATATTAGTGTTGAATTCCTTAACACCAGCAAGACATCAAAGACCCAAAGGAGAAATGGGGTTATTATGAGAGAAGATGGAATGGATAGTCATATCTTGCAAGTTTGTTGGAGACAAGGAAAACACAAAATCCATCTCAAAATAGAAATATTTGTAAATTATTTTTTACAGAGGGACAAATCATTATCATAATTTGTCTTTTTTTGACATTGTTTGTTTAAGAAAGGTAAAAATACCTACTTTCATCATCCCACAGGTCAATCTAGATGCTATGGAGGATCAGGTCAGATTTCTGCAGTCACTGTACATGTCACCAAGTAAAATGACTCACTACGGTTATGGCTGAATAAATGGACACACCAATGTTGTGGCAGAAACTTCAACCAAATTTCATAGCAATGATCACGACATATTTTCTCAGTGATTTGTATTTTCTAAGTGATTACTTTTATTTTACAGTTCATTATCCTTCATTCCTATAAGTACCTCTCATGTACCTACTCTTGCAAATCATCATGTAAGACTCAGAGCCAATAAGCTAAATAAGAATCTTATTTTTAATCTACAAATATTTCTCAATGGAATTTATATCAGCATATTATAAAATGAAAGGTTGAATTTCTTTCAGTTGTAAATAAGGAAATTAAGAGAAATGGTAAATGTAACAAATTCACCTATCATGTCTGGCCTAGATTGTTTGTAGCATTGTTCTGCACCTGTATTGCCTGCTATCTCTTGTCACCAGGGCAGCTAGAGCAATCTTCCTGCATCTAATGTGAGATCACCAATCTATTCTAGGGTTTCCCTGTTGTACTCAGAATAAGACAAAGTATTTCTTAGTATGTCACCAAGGCACACAAGACCAGGATGCTGCATTTTTTCAGTGCTAGTAGATCAGACCCTGGACCTCACACATGCTAGGCAAGATCTCCCACTGATCTACACCTCCAAGTCCTGGATTCTGCACATTTCTAAAGTACAATTTCTCAACATTCCCTCAAAACACTCCCAATCAACCTTCAGCCTTGTGGAAATGTTTATATTTTCCTTGCCCTGGAGATTTCACCTAATTTCTTCTCACTGGAGCCACTGTTCCTTCTACTTGCCCTTCATTTCCACCTCTCTTTCAGGTTTAAATTCTATGTCGCTTCCTTCAAGAAGACTTTTCTTACCTCCAGAACCAGAATTATGTGTTTATTATAGGTGATAGCTTGCTTTCTTCTTTGCAAAGTGTTTATCGAATAGCTTGGGATATATCCATGAATAAACAATAAAACTGCACTTACTTTCAAGCAGGATGAGGCAGACAATAATGTAATGAATCAATTAATGATCAATACATTATACTTCAAGGTAAGAATGGGAGTGGGGAGATGGAGCCAAGGAAGGGTGATGTTACCTCTGATGACGGAGAGACTGCAGTTTTAAATAGAGACCCTCTGTCAATTAGCTTCTTAAGAAGATGCCATTTGAGCAAAGATCTAAGCAATGCAAGAGGCTTAGTTATGTAGGCATATAAGGGGAGAATGGTCCAGAAGAGCGAATAAGCAATGCAAAGTCCCTGATGTGGGCAGGTACCCAGGGCACTTAAGGATTAGCAAGCCTGCCAATGTTGCTGGAACACTGTGAGTGAATGGGACCATGCTGAGAAATGAGGTGACTAAGTGACAGAGCATTTAGGGCCTCCTAAGTCAACAGGATCACTTGTACACCAACTGAAACAAACACATTGGAGGATTTGGAACAGAACTATCAGGATGACAAAGATGGAGAGAAGTGTAGGAAGAGAGAAACCAGTTCATTAGATTTGGGGGATCATCCTGGTAGAGACAGGATGGTAGTTGCATTGAGAGTGGTTGTGGAGGAGGTGGTAAGGAGTGAGGCAGCACTAATAAAATTTTCTGACAGATTGGATGTGGGCTGCAAAGGAAAGAGAGAAGTCAAGGT
Organism: Sciurus carolinensis; assembly: GCF_902686445.1. Taxonomy (NCBI): domain Eukaryota; kingdom Metazoa; phylum Chordata; class Mammalia; order Rodentia; family Sciuridae; genus Sciurus; species Sciurus carolinensis. The sequence continues at coordinate 32,463,124 of NC_062222.1, read as the reverse complement.
CATTTTCAAATTTAATCTAGGTAACAACTGAAGGTTTGACCTGCCATCAATTGAGATGGAAAAGACTGTTGAAGAAATAATTTGGAGACGCTAAGAAAAGCTAGTTAGTAGTGGAAAATGAAAAGTTCTGTTTTGAACATGTATGTTTTAAGCTCTCATTAAAGCAGTTTGTATCAGCTCTAAAAGGGAATTGCTGAGTTTTAGTCTGCAGATTGTGAACTCCTTGAAGAACAGGGTTTTGTCTTTTCTTTTAACATTTAGAACAGATCCTGCTGCAGAGTAGAAATTCAACAAAAATGTGTTGAATGGATAAATAAATGAGTGAATGAATGAATGTCATCCCAAGTCATTAGCAAATGAGTGAAAGACAGTGAGATTTAAAATCTTAGTGCAGGGCTGGGTGTAGTTTAAGGGTAGAGGGCTTTCCTAGCATGCAAGAAGTTCTGGGTTTCATCTCTAGCACCACAAAAAATTAAATTAAAAAGTAAAATAAAATCTCAGTCCTATGATTCCAGAGTTATTTTTGGTATATTATGTAAGAATAAAGAAATTTAAATGTTGCAATTTATATTTGATGTCATTAAAATATATTGGACATTTCAACTCATTTAATTCAATTTAATTCAACTCATTTCAACTCAATTTATTGAATAAAATTTATTTTCAGTAGGAAACTATGGAAGTTGCATTAACTTTTCAGGAAGACTAAAACTTTAAAACAATCATTTGTTTATTATTCCCAATTGATTTAATTTCCTAAGCCAACCATGGAAAGAATTTTATATAATGAATATTTTTTACAAGTTTTCATGCCTATAGCACTAGTTTTTATTGTAGAGTAGTAAAATGTGATTTAAATCAACAGAAAATGTACCTGATAGAGTCAATGATCCAAAAAACAACATCAAACAAAGTAAACCTCATTGGAAATAATCTCATTAGAGATATCTCTGCTCCCTCTCCTTAAGTGAATCATATATTGAGAATACACTATTTACATTTAGAGAATGCAATATAGCCCCTCCTAGTTTTGCCTTCCTTCTTCTGCTTATGGAAGTAGAGAAAATCTAAAAAGCATTAGAGTAGTTTTCCCACATCCATGCTTTTGATTTCCATTGTTTCAGTTATCCCTGGTCAACTGTGGTCTGAAAATATTAAATGGTATGTTCCAGAAATAATTCATAACTTAAAAATCACATGCTAATCCGAGTAGACGGCTGTAACCTCACACTCTCTCACTTGGTCTCAGCCATGATGAGAATCATGCTTTTATCCAGTGTATCCACGTTGTATATGCTACCATGTTAGTCACTTTGTAGTGTGTCAAATGGACTGTTTGTGGTATGACAATGCTTGTGTTCAGTTAACCTTTATCTTACTTAATATGGCCCCAAAGTGCGAGAGTAGCGATGCTGGCAATATGGATATGCTGATGAGAAGCTGTCAAATGTTTTCTTTAAATGAAAAGATGAATGTTCTCATTACAAAGAAAAAAAAATTGCACACTGAGGTCACAAGGACTATGTCATTCACCTTACTGCTCACCTCATCATGTAAGCATTGTGCCATCTCAGATTATCATAAGAAAAAGAAAGGAGTACAGTATAATAAGACATTTTGAGAGACTAGATTCACATAACTTTTATTATAGTATATTATAATAGTTCTATTTTATTATTAGTTGTTAATCTGTCGTGCTGTCCCTAATTTATGAATTCAACTCTATCATAGTTATGTATGTATAGGAAAAATCATAGTATATCTAGGGCTTGATACTATCCATGGTCTTAGATAGTCACCTGGAGTCCTGGAACTTACTTCTCATGAATAAGGAGGAACTATCAGAGCTTTTAGTTGCTATCTGTTACATCTACTGGCAATTGAATAGCCTTAACCTCTGACAACTCTCACAGCATGCTCCTTTCACCAGTTCTAAATATTTAAGTTCTTGCAATTGCAAAAGTTGTCTAGTTCCTTGAATCTATCATGCTGTTTCATCATTTCCATTCTCTGTACCTGCTGCTCTTTCAAAGCACCCTCCCATACTTATTTTCCTGATCAGCCATGTACACAATGCTGCTCAGGTGTCCCTCCTACAGAAGTTGTTCCCTATCTCCCTCCCACATTCTGCCCTAATTATATGCAAAGAACTGGCACATTTTACATGCATCATTCTCTATTATAGTTGCATATTTGTCTCCTCCATAAGACTGTAGATTCCCAAGGGCAAGATTCATACATTTTTCATTTGTATTTTTATATTCAGTTCCTGACTTTCCAGTACATGAGCAATCTGTGTCTGTGTTATGATGAACTCCCACCTAAAGATACATTCTCTCCACAGATTTTCAGTGATTTTTTTTAAAGTTTAAAGACCTTATAAAATATACCTCTGAGGCAGAAGTAGAGAGATCACAAAATGTTAAAATTGACATAGACCTTTGCAACTGGCTAATTCATTCCTTTTAGGAAGGGAGTGGGAAAAGAATTTAGCCTATATTGGTATCTATGCCTCTAATGTTACACTAAATGTTTAAATGTTATCTAATTTTCACAGCAACCTGGGAATTAACAGCCATGACTGCATTGAACAGATGAGAAAACTGGACCCAGGGTGAAATAGTAATTCAGAATCTGTTTTTCTACTCATACATCTATGTTCTTTGCAACGTTCCAGAATGAAGGACCATCGTGATCTCTGAAAATTGTTAGAAGTCACCAAAGGGAGACATTATGGAAGGGAAATGCGATAGCAGGAAGTGAGGAAAGGAAAGTCTTCATGTACACACTCAGCAGAGGGAAATCTGGCAATGGTTTTTGGCAAAAATTGTAACAGAATGCATTGCTAAAGATCCCTCATGCCCTGAATACACCACACATTTTGATGCAAGACACATGAACCTGAATAATGGTGTGACTTCTAGGAGAAAAAAAATCTAAAATCTCATGTTCTTTCAAACTTCTCACATAGTCAGCAATGGGACAACAAAATGACCAACAGAGTATTCAAAAGGTACATGTTGGTTTTATTTGAGGATGAATGTCACATGTGCCCTTCATCAAAGAACTTAAATGGCATCCTGTCTCAAAGGATGGAAACCTGAAGTTCCACCATAAAGAGATTGGCAGTTACACTTCTGTTGGGCACTAAGGTAGACACAACTCACATTACCTGAGGGTACAAGTGTCCATTCCTTTTCCTTTTCTCAACAGTCTTGTTGCATGCAGATCCCTATGAGACCACATTATAAACAGCATAAATGCTAAATTTGGTCAAGGTCACCAAACAGGAAGTTATCTACTTTTTTAAAAAAATTAAATCAGAGTTATTTTTTAACATCCTATGGGATGCTTCTCTGAAATTGACTTAAAATTAAAAAGATTAATTTATACACCCCAACATAGAAAACATCAAACTTTCTAATCCTTATCTAGGACCAGTTTCATAGCCAGACACAAATTTATAGTCAAATACTCTCTCCATGATGTATAATCAGTAAAATAGCACTTCCTGAACTGGTTCGTGTAAAACTTACTTTATAAAACACAAACAAACAAAATCATTATACATTTGAATGTACACATGTTTTGTACACTTTGCTTGTCACGATCACAAATCTCTAGTTTCATAAAGAAAGTGAACAGCATGCTTCCTTCAGTCCATTCATTTCTCAATCCACTCTTGGCCAAGTCAATCTTAACTCTGCTCTCAATAAGATTAATAAGAAAGGAAAAGCCAAAACAAAATAAAAACCTTACTTCCAACAGCAGAAACAGAACATTTGAAGGTAAACACGTGCGTGTATATAGATGCACATAAAATTGATCAAATAAATAAGTGAAGATCTCAGTGTATCCAAACCCATAGAGAACAAAGCAGAATCTGTATCGCCCACATGCCACAGCAGCAAATTACATCTAGTACTCATGAATTATTGGTTTGATTGCATAAAGCAATATATTTATTTTTTCAATTATTAAAGTAAGTTAAGATTTTTATCTGCTTTCTAAAAGGTCCCAGAGTCCAGGCTATTCATCAGCAGTTATTTTACACACACACACACACACACACACACACACACACAAACATAAATACACTTTTTTGTGTGTGGTCATATGCTTATTGACCAAACGACTACAAGGACTATAAAAGAGTTTTGTGCAAATTAGAGAAAATTGACATCTATTATTCTTCAATTTATTTGTAAACAAAATTTTCTAAGTCACAGCCAGACTGCCTTTTATTCTTCAGGTCTTAAGTTAAAAATTGCCTCCTCCCCAGAGGAGGCCTTCCCAGAGCATGTAATTCAAGGTAGTCTCTCCTGCTGTGTCTTTCAGTTTGTGTCCCTTCCCTCCCTGGCATTCTTCTCTCAGTGCTATTGTCCTTCCTCCACTAAACCGTCAACAGAGACAAGTGCCTGGTGCAGAATCCACTCAATACAAAAAAGTCAAATGGATACATAAATGAATGCAGGTAATTGCAAACAATAAGAAAACAAAATGGTTTCTAGCTTCAATGTAATATAAAAATTGTATTTAGCATCTATAATAATAAAACTCTTTGCCATAATTTTAACTGGGCTCTCTATTCCTTCCTATATTTTCCACATTCCTTCTCTTCCCTTATATGGGAAAAAAATCAAAACAGAAATGAAAAGCAAACCTTAATTGTGGTTGTGTGTGCTCCAGGATATTCTTTTTCTTCCAGTGTTGACCACCTTTCTATAAATTTAGACACCAAGGAATCATCGTAATCCACGATCTGAAATCCAGAGACGTTTGCACCTCCAAACTGAATTTTTAGTAGGTCTCCATCAGTAAATCCCTAGATATAAAACACATCTAAGTCATCCAAGTAGAACTTAACATTCACCTTGTAACTCTATGCATTGTGGCTTCACATATTTCAAAGAACACGGGAGAGATACAAAGTCTCCAAAAATGTTTTCATGCATTTATCAGCCAAAGCTCTTTACTAGCACCTAACATCATGTAGGTATCACAGCAGGCCCTTAATCAATACAAGCATAATGATCGACTGTCTCATAAAGTACTGAAGGGTACTTGTACAAAAGTTCTTCATTTCATTGAGAGATCTTTCATTAATAAGGAATGGGCTTTATTTATTGAATCTACAACAGAGCACCACCATGTGGTTATAGACAATAACATTAAGCTAGTTCAAGACTGCAACCTTGTGGTCAAATCATTCCTATTTAAATTGATCATTCACTTTCCTGGTATAAATATCTCTAAAATGAGGACGGACAATACATGCCCAGTCATTGTTCTCAATTGCTTAATTGAAAGTAAACAATTTCGCATTAGGCTAGAAACTAATTTTATAGAATATATTAAATTTTAAAGATCAATATCTCTTACATTGGAATGAATCCAGTCATTACTAAAACTATCACTTCGTATTTCCATTGATTTCAAATATCGTACTGTCACGAATTTTAACTCAATTTGAATTATCAAAATAAAAATCACAGTTTCAATACATCACAATTATAAATATATCATATTTTACAATTATTTGATATTCATATTTTAAAATATTCATATTTTCACTTTTAAAATGATTCATTATTGTGCACAATGATTAAGGATTAAGAATGGGTCCTCATATTGAAAAAATATGATAATCTTTTCATTATTGTTGATATGAAAGTACATACAAATATGGAGTTACATTATTTATCTGAAGGAAGGGTAATTACTTTTGTTTACTCACAATTTTGTTTTCACTTTTTATCAAAATAATGTAAATACCACAAAAACACATATAACAAAATCTGAGATTCTCTGTTCTACCCCACACAAGGTCCAGTTAAGCTGCTTCAAGGCCTTCAATTTCAATGTCTTTGTTTTTCACTAATTACCTGTTTTTCTGAATGACACACTTTCACTGTTCTTTCTTAATTTCTCAATTTTAGATATTTTTATTTTTCACTTATGCCAAATGAGAATATAACCCAATTATATAACCAAAGCATTTATCTCTTCACCCATTTTGATCAATTTTTTCTGTTTACATATTCTTATCTCTGTTATTAGTAGCAAAGTCACACAAAAAAAACTAGAATTGCATTTTCTTCCTTGAGTATTATTGCACCCCAAAGTTAATCACTGTCTCTTCACTACTAGAGATCTCTATGTGCTTAACCTTACTTATTTTTCAGTTGCTTCCTGAAAACATTTCATATAGATATAACAGAAGCTTTTTTACAAAGAAAATATTCGAATGTCAGGAAATCTATTTCGATGTAATCCTAAATATTTAATTTCTAGAACTTTTTCTTACTGCTGCAAGCAGAATTGGTTCCTCTGTCCTACTCTACAGCTATAACTACCCTGATGTGTTCCTTCACTTCATTTCTGAGCAAATCTTATTTCCTTGGTCACATTTTCTTTCTTGCTTTTTTCTTTCCTTCTACTAGATTCCCTCATAGTTTCCTGAAACACATACTGGAAGTAAAGTTTTTGAGACATTTTGTGTTTGAAAATGATTTTACCCTGACCCTTGATTAGCACTTTGGCTCAATATAGAAATTTTGAGTTGAACACTCCATGACTTGGGGAAGAAGTTCCATTGACTTTCATTTTCCATTATTGCTCTTGAAAAATGTCATTTTTAATTCTTTTTTGTATGTGCCCTGCTTCCCACTCCTATCTACTTCCCTGCTACTGCCCAAAATTTCTAAAATCTTCTCAATCTCTGAAGTTTCTTGATGATATTCTCATTTTCAGTCTTTCTTCTATTATTGCACAATTAATTCAGTGGTTAGATTTGTGACATTTGGACATTTTTCAAAACAGTTCTTAAATAATTCCCTTCCCCTATTTTCACTTTTCCCTATTTCTACAAAGTCCATTATTAAAATCCTATAACCCTTAAATTAAATGTCTAAGTTCCTTTCAGGTTTTCTTTTTCCCATTTTATATCTTGTTGTTCTTTTGTTGTATAATCTGGAAGTTTTTCTCAATTTTACTTTCCAAATCATGTAATTAAACTTGCTATTTTAGGAAATAAAACAAATTAGCTTTACAATGCTTTTATTCTTCATTTTCTTTTCTTTTTTTATGGCATCTTTTTTCTGGGTTAAAAGTATTTTCCTTTATTTTGCAGTAGATATTGATTATAATTTTGAACACTTTTCCTATGTCTCCTGCCCAGTTTCTGTTTGTTTGTATTGCATCCTTCCTGGCAGTTTTTTGTTGTTGTTGTTTTGTTTGTTTGTTTTTCCTCAAATGCCTAGCCATGCTTGACTATTTCAGAACAAGACACTGGAACATTTCCTGGAATTTCTATATGTATGAATGAGGCTCATTAGCAAGTATACCTCAAAATAAAATAAATTTTTTGGGGAGGTGGACAGAAGTGTGTTCTGCCTATATCTGCTCCATTTGGTTTCTTCAGATCATCCACTGTCCACATAAGTGTATATATATGTGACTAAATTCTAGAGATAGGATGGCAGAGGGGGGATGCAAGGTTCAGAATTCCACTTGTAGAGGTTCCATTTAGTTGTCTTGTGTTTTTATCTCAGGCCTCTTGAGTCTCACAAATTCCTCCAATTCATGTTCTCTAGAAGGTATACTGTCAAGAGAGGAAGTAGGTGTTTAGGGACCAAGGCTTGTAGATAGTTGGTTGTTTGGATTGTGTGGAAAGAGTACTTAGGGTATCCAATCATTCATGCAAGGATCTTTGGATCAAATATTTTGTCCCAGGTGCTCCTCGTGACTCCTGTTTTTCTGGGATCTATCTTTGAAGTACAACTGATGTACCCCTTCCTCTATGGGCCTTTTCTGCTTCAGCCAAGGGCTCACATCAATTCCTGGAGAATCGCCCTTGAAATGGAAGCCACTCCCTCATGGCCGTTAGCAAAGGAAGAAGTAATTGGAATCTGGCACAAAGACCTCTCTCTCTGGCTGGTCTCATGTTGGAAGAAGGCGATATGCAACAGAGAGCCCCAAAGGATTTGAGCTCAGACTGAACCTAAACTTGACCTCAACCACATACTTACTTAGCTCTCTTTCCTACCTTGCTTTCTTCCCTTGCTCATTTACACATTGCTCCTGACAGTGCTTCCTCAAAAATGGGTACATATATCCCTGTTGGGCTTTGTAAGCCAGTAACCATTGCCTCCTTTTAGTTCTATTTCTTAACCTTGCTTTCTTGTTGTTTTTGGTTCTTCCAAGACTGATTCTCACAGGGGCTGTGCAAAAGGAGCAGGCTTGCTTCTGGTCTGTATCCCACTCTGCAGGCCCTTTTTTTAGTTTATCTTCCTTCTGTTCGTTATTCCACACATTTATCCTTCATCTGCTCTATGTCCTGAAATTTTTTTTTTGACTTCTGGCATAACTGATATATCCTTTTCCATTTTCTCCTTTCTTTCCGTCAGGTTTTAAAACATTTTTATCCTTTTACTGTCGTTTTACTGTAGTTTTACTACAAACAATACGTTCAGCTGCAAATTTGGGTAAGATTTTAAGCTGGCTTTGGTTAAGATCTACATTTCCCAAGTTTTCATCTTTCCTCTCCAAAACTTTTCACTTTATAAGGAGCAGAAGAGGTAAAAGGAAAAGGAGATAATGAATGACAGCAGAAAGGCCAAGGCACAATCTGAATTTTAGAGGCATTATTTTTTAAACAATTAATTAAATCCAGAGCAGGAGGGATGAGGAAAGGAAAACAGAATGCCCTGTGTCCACTCCCTGTCACTTTATGCACTAGCAAGCATTTAATTGCTCTTCAGGAATTTAATCTCAGACTCTGTTTCAGGAGCCTAATCAAGGATTCAGCAATTACTAAAGAAATTAATCAATAATCATATCTGAGGTTTCTTTGTATTATCTTTTATAACCACCTCCTCTAACACTTTCCAGATACTGATTGGGAGAAAAGGGACATTCTCAATCAAGAGTTTGGATGAAAGCCATTCACCTTTGGATGGCATTCTTCAATTTTAAATGTCAGTGGAATTTCTGAGTATGCCCTAAATTCTCAGAAATGACAGTACAGTACAGACTTTTGAAATTATGGATTCAGTAGAAGTTCCATATCGTGAAGAAACCAAGTATTCAAAAAAGGAAAAGCAGAACTTGAATTCTGATCAAGTATTGGGTGGATTTCTCCATAGGAGCATGATAGCAGCTTTGTATTTTATTTTTTTAACTTTGATCATTCAACATTCAAATACTTCTTTCCTTTTCCACAGCATCAGATACCAACTTTCAAATTGATGAGCCACCTTCTGTCATTATTTCTCAATGTTCCAATATAATCTTCTCCATCTGGACATTTTTAAAGATCACAGCTTTCAATGTGGCTCGGTGTTGTTCATCAAATGGCACGATTCACACAGGGGACTGGCTATCCAGGCTGTTCCATGCCCGAATGTGGCTCTGAGGAGGCTCATTACAGAACTTCATTTGTTTTAACTCTTGCTTCTTTATAGGGAGTACTTGAGGATCTCCTTAGTACACTCTAAGGCAAAAAGCTGGATAATTTTTTTTTGAGGGGGAGGGTACCAGGGATTGGTCCCAGGGGTGCTTTACCACTAAGTCACATCCCCAGCCCATTTTACTTTTTAATTTGAGACAAGGTCTCCCTGAGTTGCTTAGAGTCTTGCTAAAATTGCTGAGACTGGCCTCTACTTGCAGTCCTCTTGCTTCATCCTCCTAAATTGCTGGGATTGTAGACCTGCGCCACCCCAGCTGGCATAGAGAATTTTTATGACAAGACAGACATCTCATTGCTAAACAAATTTCATCTCGAACAACCAACTTTTCGCAATAGCCTGTTGGTTAGAAATTTAGAATTCCCAAGTCATTGATATTACCTTCAGTGAAAACAGTATTTGTTTTCTCTTCTCATCACTAGTAGAAATAATGTTTTGTAAAGTACAATCCAATACTTTAGACATCATAAAATAAATCTACATTTGTATAAACAAAAAACATTATCAGACTCCTACCATGCTACTTAGAATAAGTTTTCATTCACTCTTTCCCTCTTTTTCTCACCTTTGATTCCTGAGGACATTATACATGAGGGTGCGGGAAGTAGTTCTTAATTACATAGGATCATACACACGTAAAGATCATAAACTTTTAAAATAGTAAACACCAAAGCTTATTTCACCACTGATCTAAAACCTATTTAAAAAAAAGGTTTTATGAGTCTAAGTCAGTTAATTATACTTGAGAGGGAAATACAATTAACCACTCAGTTGGTTCAGTGTAAATCTTAATTTGACAGGAACCTTGATGAAAAAATGATCAGCTATGAGAATTCAATTTTCATTATGTGACTTACATGTAAGTAGAAGTTAAAAATAATTTGTAATATATCAATATTTCATATTATAAAATATGTAATTTCTATAATTTATTAAGATGGTATAATATTTCCAGGTTTAAATTTTTAAATTTATTTAAATCATTACATATATTAAACATTTTAAAGGAATGGACAGAGAGTAAAATTTTAAAGCAGAGTGACAGTGAGAAATAAGGGACTCATAGACAATTAACTTTATGTATTTTTAAAATTTTCACCTTAGTTAAAATTACCTTCCAAATTATAATTTATTAAGTCAAATATTGTTCTATAGCATTTTTGTTTGTTTGTTTTTTTGTTTTGTGTTTTTTTTGGTACAGGGAACTGAACCCAGAGACCCTTAACCACTGAGCAACACCCCCAGTCCTTATTATTATTATTTTCTAAAATTTTGAAACAGGGTCTTGCTAAATTGCTTAGGCCCTCACTAAATGGCTGAGGTTGGTCTTGGAGTTGCAATCCTCCTGCCTTAGCCTCTTGAGTTGCTGGGATTCTAGGTCCACACCCAGCAGTTCTATGACTTTTTACATCATTTGTAATAATAGGAAATGATTGGAAAATGTAAATTGAGAAGCAAATCTAAAATATAACAAATAGGAAATATATTGTCACTTATAATCTATCAAACATTGTCAAACTATATCTTTTAAAATATCACTAATAAATGGTGATTCTCAAAGTTAATTTTTTATTGATAAACATTTTTAATAATAATAAGTACAAGTTAAGTCACCTACCAGATTTGCAATGATGTAATGGTACCCTTTAACATGTTTTCCAATGGTAATAACCTAATAAAGGTAAAGAAACAATTACTTAATAAAAGCAAATAATGTAAATGAAAGACTACTGATATTATGATCTGATTCAGGGAAAAAATGAGATTTTATCTACTATAGTTTTTGAAATTCACAAGTCATATGGATAAAATTGTCAAATTCAGACAATATTTTTCTCAGAAAACAGTAATAATAAATTTTAGTACTTAATAACTGCTATCTTTTGCAAAGTCAATCACTGAACCACAGTAACTACCTCCTTTTTTGTCAATAATAAAAATAAGCAAAGTCCTTAAGAAGTTTATGGAAATATAAAATCAAAATATATTTAATCCATAAATCATAAGTCATAATTTCATTCCTATAAATGCTACATCCTTGTTATTTTAGTAAAACATTAAATACTTAAAATCAGCATCTGAGATTTTATAGTCATATGTCTACATTCAAATATAAACACAGATAAAGTTTCCAGAACTACATAAATTTAAGAAAATTAATGAGCAAATAAAAATTTCTTCATGGATATATAAAATGACAGTTATCCCAAGGATCTTGAAATGTTGATAGGTTAGTTCAAATGGACATTATTTCTAGGTTTAGACAGTCAAGTATAAGACAAGCTAATTCTTCTCTGCAGTTGTCAAGAATCAGTGACAAGAAAAGCATATCGTGGAAGAAGTGGTCACCTTGGTAATAACATCCACAATAGTTTTGGTCTTTACTGAATCCGTTTTACTTTTTATTGGCCTACGTCAATTATGAAGAGAGTAGGTGTCATTGAAATGGCTGTGCCATTAACCTGGTACGTAGTCACACCTACTCCTCAACCTGTGATGGGTTTATGTCCTGATAAATCTGCTGTAACATGAAGATATCTGAAGTCAAGAATGCATTGAATACACCTACCCAACATCATATAGTGTGGGTTGTTTCCACTGGTGATCACGTGGCAGACCAAGAGCTCTGCCTCATTGCCACTGCTCAGCCTCGCAAGAGAATATCACACTGCATATTGCTAGCCCAGGAAAAGACCGAAATCCAAAGTAGAGCTTTTACTAAATACATATGGCTTTCTCACACCATTGTAAAGTTGAAAAACTATAAATTAAGCTATCTTAAGTTCAAGATCATCTGCATTCAAGTGTAATTTCTATTGGTAAGAAAATAATCACACCAATGGAACGTATGAAATGCCAAGACTGTAGACAGGAATTCAAACCGTTAGCTCACTTTCCTGATTAAACTGATTTGGTGGTTTCCTGTTGTTTTAGCATAAGCAGAATTTTTAATGTACTGCAATTTCCAATGATCTTGTGACCTTCTCCAAGCCCACTTTGTCCATTCTACATTCTCATTGGCCATCTTTTAGTTTTTCTGCACACAAAATCCTTCTTCCCATCACCTCACACTATGCCTTTTCTGTCTCCTCTGCTTAGGCCTCTAAAGCACTGTATCCTTTGTCTTACTGTCTTAAGGCAGGATGGATCTCAGTCCAATCATCACCTACTGGAAAAGGAATTCCTTGACTTCCCATCAACCTAAACCCAGCCAGGTGCTCTAAAGCAGTGCACTTAAACATCACCAACAAACTCCTGGGAAGGATTCTGCCATATGCCACTTTGATAGGAAATGGTAGCTATTCAAAAGAAAGATAGGGCTTATATTGTTTTCTAACATTACATAGTTGTGTTTTCCAGGAAACTGAACCCTCCATGTTGAAGGGAGAATTTTGAAGAAAAGATGTCCTGAATGAAAAATATGTGAATTGAAATCAGTTTATGATGATTGTGTCCTTCACATATCCTAAGGACATCTGTTGGTTTAGCTAACTGCTAAAGTGACCATGTCTTCCTTCTGAGAATTAAGATAAACAGAGTAAAATGGTGATACCAGTGTCCTTACTTGAGTTTACATTGCAAGAAAAATGTACATTGCAAGAAAAAAGGGATGTGAAAATTCACTAGTTCATGTCTATGTAAAAGTTAGTCTTGACCAAACTGACTTTCATAACTTTGATTCATAATAGTACATAATATTATCCAACAATAGAAATTTGTGTTAATTTATAACTTTTTGATGACTGGATACTTTCACTACCTAAGCACAGCTAAAAATGCCTCTAAGGTCTCAACAAATTATAATAATATACATTATTGAATACAGTTTAATTCTATTGCTAACTTCAAACTATTGTAAAGATAAAGGGTTTTATCTCATCTCTATTCTCTTATAACTGCTAGTGGAATGAATAAATAGCATTTCCCTTTCTTGAAATGTACTTTAGCCCTACTTTTTCCCTACTAAACTTTATTCCTTAAAGATATCCAAATCTGAATTACTCATTGCTTGTAATTTTTTCTCAGACCATTCTGTTCTTTTTATTTGTAGTATATTCCATTGCTACAATTCTATGTTAATTTCTGTAAAGACAGTATTAATACACCTCAATGGGGCCTAGCCTGTTTTGTTTAACACAGATATTTTGGAAACACTGTAGTGCTTGTCTGACAAACATGAGCACCAGAGAATATCTATTTGACAAATAAATGAATGAATCTAATCCAGCCAAATGCTACCTTCTAAGCGAACACTTCACAGATCATTTGTTCCCTGAAAAGATAGGTACTTCTCCTCCATGTTCCTTGATTCCTGCTCTCTTCTTGAGTTTAGATTTTAAATGCCCCCAAAGGCCCATGTCTTAAAGACCAATCCTCTGCTTAGCACTATTAGAAAGAAGCAGAAAAGGGGTATGGTTGGAGTTCTTTAGATCATTGAGGGCATGCCCTCTAAGGAGATTGTAGAATCTTAGTCTCCTCCTCCTCCTCTTCCTGTCTTCCTTCTCTTCCTTCTTCTTCTTCTTCTCTCCTCTCTCTCTCTCTCTCTCTCTCTCTCTCTCTCTCTCTCTCTCTCTCTCTCTCTCTCTTGGTTTCCTAGTCAGCATCTTCCATGACATACCACATAATGAACTACCTCACCACAAGCCTGAAAACAATAGGTCAACCAACTACAGATTGAAAACTATTAGACAAAATAAACCTTTCCTCTGATTAATCTCAGGGTTTTTTAATCCAGTGGCATATTCCCACTGAACTACTTTCCCAGATCTTTTTATTTAGTGTCAGGGTCTTACTAAGTCTCTCAGGTCCTTACTAACTAGCTGAGGCTGGTCTCAAACTTGCAATCCTCCTGTCTCAAACTCCCAAGCCTCTGGGCCTACAAGTGTAAAATATAGCACTTGGAGAGGTATTTGTTATGGTAGTGGAAAGCAAACACAACCACTTTGCATTATAATGTAATATTATAGTGTTGTAGGTATACATTTTTTTCTTTCCTTCTAAATAATATTCATGAGGGGAAAGATGCTATTGTATCTTGTCTTTCTTAGGATCCTTCACTCTGGACAAAGGATGTCTCAATAAATATTTCCTAAATGATATACCAGCAAGTATAGGTACTCGCTTAATGCATTAAACATTAATATATCTATATGCAAAACACTACATTTTGAATTGATGTCAATATGGATATGTACCAATGATCACAGATTTACTTCAAAACAGTTTTTTATATGGTCCCGCTTTCTTATGTAATTTCACTCTTCTGGTTCTGAAAATGTTATTTTTATATAGGCTTTCGACAACATTTATTATGATGACTCAGGAATAATTAAACTTGTTTAGCCAGGCTAATGAATATTATTAAAATTCAGTTTTAATGAGAACTTCCTCTGAAATTCAAATGAGATTTTGAGTTTCACTTTTGAACAAGAGACCTTTAGGTTAAAAACAATCCTAACTTCATCTCCTGAGACTAGAATCAAGATTGTTTTTATTGAAGTTATTCATCTTTCTGGGGCACAACATTGGGTTATTTCTCATAACAAATTAGTTTCATTCAGTTATTCAATATTTCATGAGGGATTCACCTTTTATGTTTTAAGGTCTGTATTATATATCAATTAGGGCTTCATCAGCATTTATGCTTATAAAGTATTTTGCATCTAATGAATTAATAAATCTAACTTTTCCTCAAAGTCTAGATGGGCCAAGTACTGTGTTTTCAACTATGAATTTTCTTTACAATCATACATGTTTCCAAGGAACATGCAATTGTGTGTGTATGTGTGCTTGTGTATGTGTACTTTGTGTGTGTGTGTGTGTGTGTGTGTGTGTGTGAGTGTATGTGTGAGAGAGAGAAAGAAAGAGAGAGAGAGAGAGGTAGGACAAGACACAGATATCATACCAGGAAACTTTCTCAGTAAATCATAATACATTCCAAGTCTCTTATCTTGTCTTTAAAACATGGTGAATTTTATTTTTAAAAATTAGAATATCACTGATCATTGTCCTATTCTTGAAAGATCTTAAATGGAAGCAGCATAATATGGTAAGGACAGATAAAAACATCCTTATCTCTGGATCTCTGATATCTTGTTATTCTTTCAAACAGTCCAAATGGATACTTATAATTTACTTCTCACATAGTGAACACCTTCTGAATCCTTTCCTTCATATTTTAACTTCACAGATTACAGTTTCTAATAGTGACACAAATTCTCTAATATAAAGACAAAATTACTTCTTACAAAAATAAGAGTATATGCTTTCTAGAGCCATCGATCTGGTTAGACAATACTATGGGCCTTACTACCTGAGATTACACCATCCTGTACTCTAATATTTGAAATAATCCATGTGTCTCCAAAATAGTCACTCACTTTTTCTTTAGAATTCAGACTTATTTTGACCTTAAAAATGTCTATATCTTTTTAAAAAAAATTTTTAGTTGTAGATGGACACAATGTCTTTATTTTTTAATTTATTTTTATGTGGTGCTGAAGATCAAACCCAGTACCTCACACTTGCAAGGTAAGGGCTCTTCCACTGAGCCGCAATCCCAGCCCAAACATGTCTGTTTCTTGATCTTTAAAAATTTCAACAGAATGGAATTCAAATTTTCTAACCCAAAATATTGAGGTTGAAGACAACACATCATGTAAAACATAACTCTGGAATTATATATTGAATTTATTTAGTGATTAATATGATCCATCTGCATTATTGACAACCATCTGTTATTGCTAACTGAAGCCAGATATAATTTAATTGATGATCTCTGCTGCATCCTACATAAACTATAGTGAAAAACGCTGTTCAAGCAGCTTGCACAAATGCTCTTTGCAAATGCTGAGGTTGCATGCATATTCTATATTTGGTGCCATTAGAAAACAGAGAGGAGCAAACCTGGTCTACAATGTCGTTCACTTTATCCCGCTCACAGTCGAGGATTACACGCCGTTCTTTTTTTAACTCCAGATCTTGAAAGAGTGATCGGTAGGTCTCATCTTTCTTGTCATTGTTAATGTTCCCCACGTTGATAGCAGTCACTTGCCATTTCTTTTCAGCAGCAGAATCCAGCACAGCTTGCAGTGTGGATAAGCCTGGGAAGGCAAAGGAAAATGATGACTGATGAAAATACGTGAATAACTCAGAAATGGGCTGCCAAATTGCCAGTGTATACAGTTGTTAAGACGGCTATATTTGTGAAACTAAGGGGAGGCTGACGCCTCAAAAACATGCGATGGCTGTGACCTTTATCAATATCTACATACATCTGCTTCACATCAAAATCTCATTACTTAAATGCTATTGTTCTGCCCAAAGGGAGGGGAAAATAATATCACTTTCTTGAATCCTCTCTGCTGTCTTCTTTGGGATATAACTCAAGTGTAATGTCTTTAATATCTCCGGATTAAGTGAAACCTAAAAATATCACACGCATATCTTACTCTTATAGAGTAGAAAAAAAATTGTTTAGTCATATTTTATCACCTATCATTCAATATTAATATCCCGAAAGGGTTGAGTCCATTTCCATGAGATGAATCTCTGCAAGTCTATGAGAGTAAAAGAGCCAATAATGTCTATGAGGTTGTGATATTTCTTCCTATTGTTTTCTGGTCAACAGTTTTATTGCTCTTTTTTTCCCCCTTTGGGCTTCTGTTATATTACTTTTTATTATTGGATCTAATCCCACAGAGATTAAAATCTTCACCTACTAATGAGACCAAGGCAATTAGTTCCCTATTACAGACTGATCTCATTTTCTAAATATAAGACTATTTGCTAATGATTATAGCATTATATGACAGAAAAATTTTACTATTATTTCTAATTATCAACATATTAATTTGTATTTAGTAGGAAGAGGTCAACAACTAGGGGATTTATTTTGTGAAGAGCTAAATTGGCAGTTTGATACTGTAGAAAACAGTACATAAACTTGTTTTCATATCACATTAATCTTCACAGTCAAGCTAAGTTCATCATTTACATTAATAACAATGAACAACACAAAATCAATGTTCCAGGAGGAATTCAGACCTCCACATATCAATTCCTCCTGTTTCCAGGAAAGTCAGCATATTTCTCAAAGGAATACTGATCCATTTTTATTTATAAAATGTAAGATTCACCTAATGTGATCATGTTTCTCTACAACCTGAATTTAGATACCAAATTTTACACATCTCCTCACCATGAGAAGAAATACAATTACAAATCTTGTCAAACACTATTCCAACCTAGAAAAAATTGTATCACTCAAAATTTTATGGATTAAGAATTGTCCAAAGTGTATAAAAGATGATCCTGGGATATTTTGTGATACCAGAAAATAAGAACACCCTCCAAAAGAGAACTGTGTCAAAAGAAAAAAGAGTAACTTGAAGAGAATCTCTTTAAAGATAGAATAATTTTAATATCGGAATAGTAAGTGCAAGAAACTCGAAGTCATAAAATGTTTTAAAATCTATGAAATCATGACTTTAAAAAATTTGTTCAAGAAGTATTTGTTTACCTTTGATGGATTGGAACTAATTATTTCTAAAATTGACAAATATGGACGTACAAAAAGCATTTTCCTTCCTTTCCTATGGAGCTACACTCCAGGTAATAATGAATCAAAGATTGTTCATTTTAGAACTACTCTAGCTATTACATGATGGACAAATACAGATTTAGAATTATTACCATTTTGGAACACCTACTGAATGAATGAATCCAGGCAGCTAGTCACAACACAAAAAGAAAGACGACAGAGGATATGTGTCTCCAAATGGTTATAGTCAACCTGACCTGTCATACATTCATGCTCAAAATGTAAACCTGAAGCTCATCAAGTTTCTATCACCAATTGATAGGAAATACATGTCAAAGAGTATCTTGTTAACACCAGAGTACAGCAATCATCAAAATCAAGACTATGGATAACTCTACATGACTTTATAAAACTCTGACAAGCATGATATACGAAACTCATTTTTATCTTGTTGAACAAACAGTTAAAATGATGACATGAACAAATGATTTTTTTTCAAGTATGATAGTGATATTGTAGTTTAAGAGAATTCTTTTCCAAATAGATACCAAAATATTACAGATGAAAGAATATGATGGCTGACATTTCTTTCATCCTTTTTTTCTTTCTTTTCTTTCTTTTTATTTATTTATTTATTTATTTATTTATTTATGATCCTGAGGACTGAACTCAGGGATGGCTTACCATTCAACTACATCCATGGTCCTTTTAATTTTTATTTTGGGGATTCTGGTAAATTGCTAATTGCTGAGGCTGGCCTGAAACAATGCTCCACCCTCAAACCTCCTGAATCTCTGCACAACCACACTAGGTGTGGTATTTGTTTCTAAATCACTGCAGAAAGCAGAAGGATATGATACATAAAACAAAATTGCTGATATTTTGATCATTAATAAACTGACTTAAGAAGGCATGGGGGGTCTTTCTATTATTCTACTTCATAATTTAAAATACTTCTTAATGAACATTAAAAATAATTTAATTTTATTTCAAAATGGACAATTGAATCAAATGCTAAACTTAAAGTTTTATTTTATTTTGCTTTTGCTAAAATGGCAAAAATCATTTTCTTGCAGATAATCTTGTAATAAAAGAAATAAATATTAATTTCTTGAGAGGTTACTTAAAGAGACCACATGCCATTTTTAAGAACTTTCACTGATAGAACTTTAGAATACATACCAGAGTGCCTATCATTTCTGCCTGCTCTACATAAATTAACTTCTTTCAAGCTAAAATGTAAGTTCCTTCCCTGTTTTCCATCATCAGTGGAGAAAGAACATGCACAGCTGGTCATCATATCAATTCAAAAACTATTAGTGTGCTTGAAAACAGCTGTTAAATTGATCCAACGTTCTCTTCAAGAGGAAAAAACCCTGAGTTTCTAAACCTCCTCCATTCTCTAAGCCCTACTTTCCACATCTAATCATTGTACAATTCTTCCTTGTTACCTTCTTAAAAGCATTAAATCTAGTAGTGGTGATCTATATACAATTCACATTTTATCATATAGCAATTTCAAGCTGGGCGAGGTGGCACTCGTCTGTAATCCCAGTGACTTGGGAGGCTGAGGCAGGAAGATTGAGAGTTCAAAGCCAGTCTCAGCAACTTAGCGAAGTCACAAGAAACTCATAGAAACCCTGTCTCTAAGAAACCATAAAAAAGGGGGATGTGGCTCTGTGGTTAAGCACCCCTGGGTTCAATCTCTGGTACAAAAAAAAAAAAAAAATCACATAGCAATTTCAGTGACCTTCCTTTATGCAATAAGTTATTTCATTTTGTTTTCATTGAATTATGAAGTTCCCCACATACTAAAAATTTCCAGCAGTGATGCACTTGATATTCTGTCCCATTTCTTGACAGATATTATGAGAAAATTTAAATATAAATCCACTTATAAATTTGTGAGTGGTTTCATCAAGTGATAATTTTCAACCTAAAATGTATTGGCCATTCATCCTGTCAAAGAATTTACAGATGATATATAAAATCGAAAAGAATGCATTTTTTTAAAAAAAGTCTAATTTTTCAAACTCATTCATCTTATGTGTCAACAGTAACTTGCAGTCAGTGTAGATTCTCTATTATTAAAACTACAAGATTAATATTTTGAAACCTGTGGGACCCAACCAAAATCTCATCTATTTATTAAGGAACTAAACTGTTCAAGCAGTACTATATTAGATTTGATAGATTTGGTTTAGTGAGAAGGCACTGAATAACATTAAATCACCTCCTAAGAACAGAGAGAAGTCATTCACAACTCGTGGCATGATCTGAGTACAATTCTAAAAGACATTCTTCTTTGTATAGTAACCCATTTTCTCTGCAGTAATAGTAACAGAGTAAATTCTCTCTACTTAATCTCCCTATTCTTCACAGTTTTGTTTTAAATCTGATTTCTTTATAGCTGATAGATGATTTTAAAATGTAAATATACCCAAACATGCATAATTCTTCAGATAAAATTAAACTCTTGAAACAACACAAATTCCTGCTCTTGGTTTCTGGTTACCTTTTTTTAATTAGGAGAGAAAGTATTACTTGAGATGTGCCTCTTTCCCACTTACAAAAACTAGGACAAAATATCTTTATACATACATTTCTTAATTCAGAATATGAACTTTTATGCACAATGGAAGTTCTACATAAATCCTGGTTTACTTAAAGCCATTAGAAAGTAGTAATCAGTCAACTCTATATCCATGCTACTGTATCAGCATATTTAAATTTCTGATTTATTATTTCTGAATGACTTTGAACAAAGAAAACTTTTGAGATACACAGTCATTCATCTAATCTGGGGAATTAATTATTCTCTTAATAAATACATTTAAAATATACTATGTTCTAAAACAGTTCAAGAATATTATGAGTCCAAAATTAAATTCTCAGCCATATTGAATTCTCAGACACTTGGCTAAAGTAAAGAATGGATAGACTAAAAATCATTCTAAATTGCAATAATTCTTTATGTAATTATTGTTACTAATGTACTCCAGCTGTATAACCTAGTCATAAGTTGACCATCTCCCTAAAATTCAAAATGACAATTTCATCTATACCTAGTGTTAAAAACACTGAGTTATAGAAAAACTGTTAAACTAACAGCAAGTGAAGTCTACATATCTTTGTTTACACATTAAAGGATGAAATTTAAAATGATTCCTGCCAACAGGTATATTTCATTCAGACCATGTCTTTGTTCTTAAAAATATTTTTTTGTTCCATTTAAAATTCACTGTCCTTATTCAGTCTTTCAGCAAAGTAATTAATATTTATGATCACTAAATCATGGCAGCATGCCTAGGCCAGATTAGATTAACATATATTTCCCTCATCAGCTTTCTCAGGCACATCAGAAAAAAAAAATTTTTATTTTGAAAGCACTTTAGCTCTATGCATGATGTTGTCTTAGAACTGGAATCAAAGAGCTTTCCCTTCAGGGGGCAACTAATATTTGCTCCAAATTAAAACAGACATAAAGATATCAAGCATTAGTTTTGTTTTTATGTGTTGTCTATGGAGATGTATTACCTTACCTTGTCAACATTGAATGAATAAATAAAAACCACATTTTGATTAAGGCCTGATTTAAATATACTGCATGTATATCCAAAGATTAAAACTACAATATTTAATGCATTAACAGAGGTAACCTATTATCTATAGTTAAAAATGTACTGGAACTCTATCTGCCCACTCTCTATGGATTAATAGCATCCAATTTTTAGGAAGGGGCCAGAATCCTCAGAGTGCCAGGCTGTTGCTACATGACCTGGATAAAGAAAAGACAGCAGGGATCCTAAAAGTTCACCCGGCATCAAGTTTCTAGTTTCAGCAATCCTGTCACCAGTGAATTTAGATTAGATGAAGATGTTTCTATGCAAAGAACAAGAGGCACTCATGTCTTTCTTTCTTTGCATTTGGGATCTAATCTCTCGACCTGTTGCTCAGCATTTGGATGGATAGTCGGACACAAGGATGAAATAGCATAAAACAATTTAAAGTCTCTTTCATCTATTTGATAATCTGAGCAGAATTTTGGGGGCCATTTTCATGCTTGGCCCCCGTATTGTTCAAAAGAACATTAATTTATTAGACACTATAATTCAACAGCACATTGACTTGACCTACCCATTCGGAAAAGATTATTAGAACACTGAACAAAATAATCTAATCAAGGAGGTAGAGAGGGTACTGCACCAAGGACAGATTATATAGTTGGAAATTGCTGTACGTAGAGATCTCAGTGGAGAGATGGAACCGAGAAATCTATTTTTAAAAGCATGGCTAATGTGGACAATGGGAACATAGGTGCATCTCCAATTCATGGAACAGGGAAGCAAAAAACTCCCTGGAGCATCAGAGAAGGATTAAGGACTAGAGGAAAGAAAGCAGCTCACATGATGAATGCAGGAATCATGCTTTAGATATAATATTATGTCAAAGTCATAAAAATCAAGTCATTAATAAGAAAAATCATGTATCAATAATCCCATTTCCATAAGTCAAGTAAAACATTACACAAAGGTCAAGTCTTCTGCCAGTAGTTTGAGAGTCTTATACATTTATCTCTGAAAATAATTTCAGATAAAAGACCAGTGTAATACTCTTCACATTAAAACATCAGCAGCTACTTGATAATACCTTGAAAATGTATCCATAGGTCATTTTGGCTTTAATATATAATTACTTAATATTATCCCTCTAATGTTCTTCCCTCAACAGATGCACTTGACTCAAATCAATTTGTATAATTTAATAATTGAAGATTATCTCACCACTCCAATTCCATTTAATATTTCTAAAGCATTCATAAAAATCATTTAAAATGTCCCAGATTCTCTTTGCAAATACATAAGTTCATCCATCTTCACCTGCTAATTTCCCAATGCTTGTCTATCTTCCTTCAAATGTTAAATTTCTCCTTTTCTGCTTTTGTCAACTGTTGTCTATTTGAATATCCTCCAAAATACCAGTTTTATCCAGTAGGAATAATAGTAGGGTGATGATAAAGTATGTTCCCAAACTAAAAATGCTATCTTCAACCTCACCAAATAGTAAAAAAGAGCTCATGTTCTGAGTGTTTGATTTAGTGAGCAAGATTCAGCTTCTAATATCATCTCGAATCAAAAATACATAGTTATTTAATTCTTCCATTTATGACCACTGCTCACTGAATATCAACTCTGCTTCTAGCACTACCAGTTGGGTGTCCAGTTATAAAGTATATACCCAGGGCTCTGGGCATGTCTGGGCATTGCCCTCCTGCAGTTTATAGTCAGATCTTAAGTGAAAAACAGTGCTTAGCCCATGTGACTAAATCAGTCCCTGGGACATAGCAAAAGCTCAGTAAGTAGTTCTTGAGTGACAGAATCAACACCACTATTAATTATGAATTGTGACAAGTCCTCAGAAGAAAAATAAGACGTTGCTTTGAGAGAGAACAACAGCCTTGAAAGGCATCTCAGAGGAAATGATATATAAACCCAGACATCAAGAAGGAATAAGAATTTGAGATATGTGCGGACATTTGAGGTGAAAGAGTTTGGCCCATCTGAGAAAGTAAAGGAAGGTCAAATGAATTTAGCTTTAGTGAGTGAGCAAGGCAGGCAGCAGAATACATGGGAGAACTGGGCATGGACCAGGTATTTTAAAGTTTTAAAACCATGCTAAGAATTTTTTTTTTTTATTAAGAATTTTGATTTCTTCCTCCTTCTAATGCAAAGCAATTGAAGTGTTTTAAAACAAGGGAGTGATGTTGTCAAATAAACATTTAATTTTGGATGT
This sequence comes from Sciurus carolinensis, assembly GCF_902686445.1. Lineage (NCBI taxonomy): Eukaryota > Metazoa > Chordata > Mammalia > Rodentia > Sciuridae > Sciurus > Sciurus carolinensis. Next base: position 32,439,322 of record NC_062222.1, on the reverse strand, counting down.
TTTGTGGAAAAAGTACTTAAGAAAGTCAAGGGTGGAATTGGAGGGGCAAGATGCTGAACACTTGGTGGTGTCTTGGCCTATGGGGAAGGCAATGGAAAGGAAGGGTCTAGAGCTAAATTGACATAAGTAGCAGAAACCACATCAGCAGAACTCAAAAATAAAAAGACATTAAAAATATGCCCAGGTTTCAGGCTAGTTTTTAAAAAAAAATACAATAAAGGAATTAGCAGAAAGAGGAAAAACTAAATATAATTTAATAAGCTCTGTTTTATATGCCCTTTCATCACATTAATGAGAAGTATGTTTCAGTATCATTCAGCTCATTGAAATCTGTATTTACTCTAAATGGTTTTCATTCCCTGTGGAAAGAATGAAGCACTTCCTTCTCAAAGCTGGGGAAAAGTTGTTGACATAGCAAAAAAAATTTTTTTTCAGCTTGTAGAGTGCTGACTGGCTTTTCCACTGAATGTTGTCATCCCCAGGACTAGGAGGACAGGGCAGAGAACAGACACCTGGCGGGAGCACTCTGACTCAGGATTGCTGCCGTGAATGACTACAAACTGATCAATGGAGAATTGACGGATGGCTGGCTCTCTTCTTGTCTGCCCTTGTGGGTAACAAGGTGCCCTATCTTGGTTGAAATAGGCTTCTGGTTTTCATTTGAACCTTTAAATATTCCAGGAAACAAGCTGCTGAAGGAGGTGTGGTGAGCTACTTAACTATTCTAATAATGAAGGGTCTTAAACATTTTGCCTTTGCGTGTGGTGTTCTCTCTAGAAAGACACATATATGAACACTCATGCAAAATATTGTGGATTACACAGACCCACTAATGCCTTGTCATGAACCACAGGAATGGTTAAGAACATCTGGGCTTCTATTACATGCAAGTCAAGCAGGAGGGCTAATATTAAACTTCACGACAAGCGATATGGGAAACATAAGTGAAAACTTCCCCAGAGAAACTTCAGAATTATGAGTTAAGACTGGCATGCTAATCAAAAACATCTCAATATAAACATTCACGTGGAGTTTTGTAAAAAAAAAAATTTGGGTCTGAACAAAGAGACCTGTTTTGGAGCTATACCACACACAAAGGTTGATGATAAGCAACCTCATAACTTCTCTGAGATTTAGGGATCTTACTTGAATGCAAGGAAAGTAATAATACTACCTGAGGGATAAAATTTGCATATAATAATCCCTAAAAAATACAAAAGTTCTTATTCACCTATTTACATAAATTTCACTTACGCCACTTAATTCTCCTTGAACTGGTAACATAGTCTCATAGAGTCTTCGCAGCTGGTGCCAGAAATTGCTTTTTATGTTACAACTGAACCTTTGGGACTTGGGTTGATATAGTTCATCTCTGTAAATTCTGGGGTCACTTATTTTGTTGCTTTACTCTAAATATGTTTCCCGGATTTCAAATTGCATTGTTCATTTCATACAAAAATTAGCCAAGTGGTTCTTGGGCTTTAAGACACTTTTATAATTCTACAACATCACATCTAAGTGTCAAGGGCAAATGTTGAATGTGACCCATCACAAAGAGAGAGAGATTGTCACTTACCCCTGTCACTATCATAAAGGTATGCAAACTTGTCCCATTGATAGTATTCAATCAAGCTTAGGAGTGCTCCTTTGAGGTCAGGTCTCATCTGAATGACAAATGGATGTGTGCCATCTGTTGGGAAGCTGGGAGTGATGAAGGAGACATGGAGCGTTCCACAAAACGATGTGATAGTGTTGACAGACTTCTTGTCGTAAAACCCAAAAATCGCATAGACGCCTCTTGAAAACTGGGAGCAGACTAGAAGAACAGAAAGGATAAGACATTGCAATTACCATATTGAAACAAAGAAAATCCAATATATAAACTACAAAATCATTAACAGATTAAAAGAAATACACAGTTCATATTCACGATCCATGAAAATTTACAAACATTTATTAGCACTCTATTTGAGGAATTCAAAGAATTATGAAGCATAAAACACAATAATTCTGACTACCACGAAATACGTTATCGTTTAACAAGCTACAAAATATGAACATATTTTAGGACAGACACATAAAAATGTGCAAGTAAAACCCATTAAATATAAGAATAAACTGTAGTTACCTAAGATTTACACACATTCACAACAGCACATTCCTTATGAAATCTGTTTCCTTTAAAAGTCCTCATTGTATTTATGATGATTTTATATTAGAGGGTAAGTGTGCTTCTATAGAGTTCTAATGCTGACCACACCTCCCTAAGAGAAGGTGGATGGCAGAGTGTCATGCAGAGGTGTATCACCTGAAAGGCATTTCTCACTCACTAGTGACCATCAGTCAAGTATCAAGTAAATACAGTTCAGAACTCCTAATCTTAATCTTTCCCGGGAACTGAATTTACCCCACAGGTTCCAATACATATGAGACAAGGATTATCAACAAAAATTTTTTAGATAAGAGACATGATTTTTAGCAAAATGATAATACTGTATTTGAAAGTTCCTTCTACCACTATTTCTCCTCTTCCAATATTTCTATTCCACTGGATAGTACATGACATTACTCTTTCTCTTTTTCTCCCCCAAAGTCAGTCCATCACCAAGTCATGCTCACTGTAATACCTGAATATACTCAGGTGGGATCCACTTACAGTTCTACCCTCTCTGACAATTCTGGTTCTCTAACAGACACATTCTTTGCCATGTTCCTGGCAGGTTCTATAACATATTAACTCATTTCTTTTTCTTGATAATCTTTGAGGTGGAAGCTATTTTTATTCCCAAATTACTGGTGGTTAAAATTGACACGCAGAGAGATAAAGTGATGCATCCAAATCACACAGCTAGTAAGGGACAGATACAGCAATTACGTCTAAGCAGTCTGGATTCAGAATCCACACTCTTAATTAACACTATTTCTTTTTTCTTAACCTCAGTTAGTGGAATATAGACCTAACTGTTTTCTGTCCTATACTTATGATCATAAGTCAATTCAGTTCTCCACAAATAATCAGAAAGATCTTTTGAGGGATAAATTTGCATATCTCTCTCTGAGAATTAAGAGTTACTTTGTCCAAAACTGATATCTGCAATGCTTTATAAAAAACATTCATAGCACAGTCCTAAGGCCATTAGTGCAGGTCCTTCAGATGGTTTCTAATGAATAAAAAGTTGGTATTTTTCAATCTCAGGTGTCTTTTCAAGACTAGGAATGAAAATCAGTCATCTAGTAATAAAGTCTAACATCCCAGAACATAATGCCAAGCATATTTTTAAATTAATTAACCCCCTTTAAAGGAAAGCCAGTTCTGTTTTATTTTACTTTATTTTCTTTGCAAAAATAGTCTATAGAAGAAATAGATTTTTAAATGAGAACATTGCTAAAAATATTTGTAGATTCTAATAAGCAATTCCAAACAATCAATAATTAGCAGTAAATAATTTTTAGTAACTATTATATGATATGAATTGAAAAGAAAGCAAGATAAATTATTTCTTTAGGTTTTTTATTCATTTTTTTTTTTTTTGGTACTAGGGATTGAATCCAAGGGTGTTTTGACACTGAGCTTCATCACCAGGCCCTTTTATTTTATTTTATTTTTACTTTGGAACAGAGTCTCACTATGTTGCTAAGGCTGGCCTTGAACTGGAGATCCTCCTATCTCAACCTCTAGAGTCACTGGGATTACATTGTGCCTGGTTAAATTAGTTGTTTCTTTGGGTGACCCTCCCCCGCAAAAGATGTCCATTTTCCTTTAAATATTCTCTGATATTCGTTTCACTTTTTGTGTTTGTGTGGGTTGGGGGTAGGGTGCTAGGGATTGAATCTTGATCATGCTATGCAAGCTCTACCAGAGTTACACCCGCCCCCACCCTTCTTATTTTCTTTTGTCACAGGATTTCTCTAAATTGCCCAGGCTGACCTAGAACTTCCAATTCTTCTGCCTTAACCTTCAGAATAGCTGGGATTACAGGTGTGCACCACCACATTCAATTTCACTTATATCTTTCTGGGATTTCTAAGTTACATCTATGTAATACATTGATTGAAATCTCTCTTTTATCCTGAGTCTTTTGCAGAAGTGGACCAATATATCTCAGAAAGCAACAGAATGTATTTCTTTATATTTATTTCATACCTTAACATAACGCCAAGATGAGATTGCTCTATTTTATTCATATCCATGTTTTTGTTCTTCTCTGGGTACAGAAGTTGAAAATAACCTTTAATGTACTTGATGACTATGTTCATTTGTCACATACATGAAAAAGATCTCTCATTTTTATAACCCTTCTGGGTAAACTCTGCAGTGATATTTTTATTTTATACATGAATATATATACAAGGACATATATATCTGAAATCTAAATTTGTTCACATTTTTGTTAAATCTTAAATCTTAAAGTGATAAAATATGACATATGAAAAGGGAGATTTGCTATAAAAGTCTCCCTGGGTCTCTTTTATTTCATTTCCTTCAAAGCACTGGCATGTCATCCATATACCAGAGGAATATCATGCAATATGATTTATTAACTAAACCTCTTCTCATCTTAAATGAAACAGCTTCTGTGATGGAAACAGCAGCCACAGCAGAATGCTTGATAAAGAATGCCACTGTTTGAATACACAGACAACCTTAATAAGGAGTTATACCTTTCATTTTCCATTTGTTTTAGGGTCTGCAGTGGATTGTCAAGGGACCTCTTAGTTATTGCAACCATCTGGAAACACTGGCTTTAGCCCAACAACAAGCAAACCTGTACCAAACTTCATAAGAAATTATAATTTATCCAACTCAGAAATTCCTTTTTTTTTCCAGGCTATTCAGCTCATTCTCCAATGAACATTATTTTACACAATAGGGTTTCTCTCCTGACAATCTTTGATCTTCCTCAACCTTCTCACCTTATCCTTGATCTCTTCAAGGCATATACTCAATTGTCTTTTTGCCTATATCTTCTATTTCTGGATATTTCTCTTTTAATATCTTCTTACTACACACACAATTAACCATTTTACCAATATTGTTTGTTTCCCTCTCTTTACCTTAGGTCAATCACTGTCACTGACTCTAAGAATGTCATTGAGACTTACAAGGAGTCATCAGTCACAGTGTTCAACTGACCTAAGGTACTTTGCTTATCCAGTTTGCTATCACAATCTGAAGGTGAAAAAATTAGTTCTATGCTTCTAACACTCCATGCCCAAATGTCCAAAACTGCGTGCATTCAAATACTAATCTTCCCTCACAATATATTGTGGATAAATTAGTTTATAAATACACTGCCCAACAAAATTACTTGTGGTACTTTGAAATTACTTGATTAGAAAGGGAATTACTCCTTTCATTTCCATCTCTAACTTATTCCCCACTAATACCTTCAAAATATCAAGCAATTTCCCTAACCTAGATCCATCCTCTACAGAAGGAAGGTTGACTATCATTGAGAATACACAAAATAAAGTATTATAAACTCTGAAAATAATTGCAAAGATAAGTTTCCAAAATGAGTTAAACAATACCAGAATCCTATACATAGTCATTTCTGGAGGAAGAAGAAGGAGCAGAAAACCTCACAGTTTCACTCTTAGCTTCCTGACCCATACAATTATACTATCAAACACTATCATGTTTCTGAGTGGTTGGGCTGATTAATATTAGAATTGCATTTATGATTTGAGACTCTAACCTGATCACAAAAGAGTAGTGAAAGATGTTCTCACTGAGTTCTACTTGAATTAAATATTTAATATCAACTTTAAGAAACTCAGCAAAGGCGAGACCTTCTAAAAGACACTTCAGGTCAAACAGCAGAAATGATAATCTCTCGGGTGTAAGTTGCTGATTACTTCACTTTTTATTACAAGCCCGGATGATATAAGCCAATAACAACGCTGATGGTGCATCCACACCATCTTTTGCTCTTGAGTCCTTCTGCTCACTGGTGCTGCTAATGTACCATACAAGATACAGTCTGGAGAACTCTACATGGTGATTTAGTAAAAGGGAGAAAAGCTGGCCATGATTTATTTTTGTTTTACATATTTTACTGTTGTAAATCGTCATTCATTTCAATGAAATAACACAGGCTGCTTCATAAGCAGAAATGGCATTAGCCCCTTTGCAGTTTGTGGAGTCTGGAAAAAGCTACATCACGGAGGAATACTGACCTCAAAATATGAACACTACAGCAAAGTGCTTTCCTCAATTCATTGCTTAACTTCTGACATCAACACCTGTACTCTTTGACCTGATTTTACAGTGGAATTTCTTATTAGTAATGATCTCCTAGTGATTAAACACAATAATCTCTTTCTCCAATCTACCTTTCTCGACTTCTCTGAATTTATTAGTCTGAAATTTATCTCTATATGTTCTTCTTCTCACCACTAAAAACCTTGTTTTCTTCTAATTCCTTTTCCACATTGCTCCCAAGTAAAATCATGCCATCTTGGTTATTTTTTCTCTACTTCTGATTACCTTTCACAGCCTTATGCTCTTCCTACATCTCTAATTTAAAATATATTCTCTGAGGATTTATCTTGCTATTGTTTTCTATTTTTGCACTCCATTTCTTAGTGGTTTGATCTCTTTCAACAAAGTCAAATTCAACTTTTATACGCACAGTTCTTAAACCTTTATTATCAGCTCTGTTGTCTTTTGCAACTATCTATTTACCAGGAAAACATGTACTGTAAATATTCTATGTGACAAGCATAGTGTTAGTTTTAGAAAAATGTCATAACAGGACAAATACAGTGCATTTTTTCTTGGAGTTGACAGCTGAGCTGCCATCTTTCAGTCCTCCAGTATCCCACTGGAAAACTTATGATTCCATATAATTCCATAAAAACAAGAAAAGAAAACCTGGACAATTTTATCCTAACAAACAACATCTTTGTGCTGATGTTTCTGTTTCTGCTCATGGCATTGTAATTATAATGATTGCAATCATTTCTATTCAATATTTCAGAATAATGAATTTATTGCTGTTCCTTGTCCATTTGCACCATCTATCTCATCTACATTTTATTTAACTTCATTGACTCCATATTGGGCAAGTATTTTAAAGAACCTACTATGCTTCGTTCTAGGAATGGGGAAAGCATTATACATCACAGTGAGGTCCCTACTCACATGAAGTTTGCACAACAGTGCTTTTAAACATTTATTATATCTTAGCCTTCTTTTATTAAAAAAAAACAAAAAACATTTTTTAGTTGTACACGGACACAATATCTTTACTTGTTTAACTTTATGTGGTGCTGAGGATCGAACCCAGTGCCTCACATGTGCTAGGCAAGTGCTCTACCACTGACCTACAACCCTAGTCCCTCTCCACCTTTTCTTAATCCTTGGTTCTGGATAAACCATGCCCTACCTCTTCTCTCTCCTTCCTTCACTTTATACTCTTGTTATATTTGCCTTTGGAAAACACACCACATGGAAGACATTCTCCAACTCTTACTTCATCTTTCTCATGACTCTCTTAGTAATCTTACTTTATTAATAAAGTCAATTCAATTTTTATGCAGATGTTTCACAAACATCATTATCACCCCAATCATGTATTTATTTATATGCCTTGATTTACTGAGAAAACATATACTGTAAATATATTCCACTTAATAATGCGTTTTCTAGTTATTCGTCATTCATTTCCTTGCTAGCATAATTTCTAATTAAAATCTTTAATTCTTTCAACAAGACCTCAAAATGTGGCCTTTCTAGAATAAAAAATAAAAAGAAAAAGGCAAATCACCTCCTTTTTACAAAATTTAAAAATGCATAACTCCAATCTCAAAAGTTAAATACCATAGAGAAGTTCTGTATTCAAAGATCTTTATGGGTTCTGCCCCAGGTGTAAGAGTTGTAGAGGTTAAACATGAGAAGGAACTGGGTTTGAGTCTTTGCTGTTCTCTAGTTGGCTTGGTTAGACAGTTAGATCACCCACCTACCTCAAGGTAGGACAGGAAAGCATTACAGTAAGAGTAAGTTATAAACAGTGCTGGCAGCTGGTAAACCCAGGTGAATCCCAACTTCCCACCTTAAATCCTAGAGTCTAACCAATGCCCAGATTAACTCTATTAACTGTGCACCGGAATTTTGCTTGTATTTTATTTTAGCCTAAAATTCACCTCTTCCACAGGACAAGCATTCACACGTTGAAATCAAACCCATCTTTTTAGGGCAAAACATGCCAAGAATCACTTGTGATTTCTTCCCTTTATCTTGGGCATAGGAATTGTCACCAAATGCCCATCTGACCTCTCCAATCTGTGCCTTTCAGCTCTGCTGACACTGCCTTAATATGGTCCTTAAACATTTATTAACTGAATTGCTACAATAACCTCTCAAATAGTTCCTTTTATAATAAATCTCTCTCCTATCATAGCAGATATCACCCTCTCACTTTAATCCATCAATGTCTTCCCTTTGCTTAAAGAATAACACAGAGATAACAGAGAGTAACACAGAGCACAGGTGTCAGCAGCTCTGTGTGGTCCGTTACATGTCACTCCTATACATGATGCTAAAACCAATCTGTATCTCTGCATATTAGCCTGTGTTCCAATTGTCTAGTTTTCCCCTTACACTCTGAGCTTCATTTTCTCAAAAGTAGAGAATGAATGTCATTTATCTATAAACATCTATCAAGTACTTGGCACACAGCAGGCATGTGATAAATGTCACTTAATAAAATACCAACTCTTCCATGAAGGGTGCTCTGTTCACTATCAACTGAACATGTTCTTACCTATTATGATTATGCACTGGCACTCTGCCTAACCTCACCCACGTCCTGAATTACAGTGTGTGCACACACATGTGGGTGCTGGTAGTGGTGACTTGTGACCTCCTTGAGGGCAAGGGTCAGAGTGAGAACTGAATAGAATGCCAGAGTTGGAAGCCCAGCTCTATTCCTTGCTGGCCATCTGGTAGAAGAGCCAGTGGCTACAAGTCTCCATTTCCTAATCTAATGAATGGGGATATTAACTTCTATTCTGTCTCCTTACAAGAATGCTTTAATGTTTAAGCTAAATGATGTAATGAAAACATAAATGTACAAAACATAATGTACAAAAAGCACAAATGTTTACATAAATGTGGTACTGACAATAAATCTAATCATAATGATTTTTCTATTCTTTTCAATATCCAAATCAGAAATTTTCACATGTGTTATAATTAAATATTTGTTAAATGAATACAAGATCAGAACCAGTGGATTAAAATAAGCCTAAAACAGCACCTTAAGATGAAATTTCACTTCTGTTGATACTTGGCTATTTCTGAAATCATGTCATAACAATGTTTCCCTGTGTCATCATTTTGCAAAATCATTAGTATTAAGATTACTTAAAATTTAGTCAATCGGTTCCCATAGTAAGAAAAACCATAAATGTTATTACCATAAAAAAGTCTTCTGAATATCTATGACTTTTTCTTATGTTAAAATTTTAAAATACATTTTGTATGTGGAGAAGTTTGTGCCATGAGAAGTAATAAAGTTATCAGCTCCAAAAAGAACAGGGCAAAATGAAACTGGAAACCTAAATGGAAAGTTATAAACTTTGTCTCGGACCCATGTTCAGTACACATTATATACATGAAATATCCTCAAAAATTCTAACAATCAAATCAAGTCTTTTATTTATATCATTCAGGGAAAATGGTCAAGTCTTAAAGTTTATCATAAGCAACATTTATTCCTTTAAAAATTACAATTGCTGTAAATGTGGCACATATAACATTAGGTATCCATGTAAAAATTTGGGAGAATGTTCAAAATGGAATCATAATTCTATTATTCTTGAAAATGTAGGTAAATACAATATTCTGTCCTTAAGATGAACTGGAGTTCATCTATGAACGTTTTCAAAGGTCATGTACCTATAGGGGTGCACTGTCTTCCTCTCCATGGACTGGAAGGATTTCTCACTTAGGACCTGCAGTTTAGCATGTCTTAGAAAACTCTTATGTCCTTAAAAGCTTAGACTTTGCTGTGTTCACTCCTCTTCCCCAGAGATCAGCAGTGTTCCTACCAGACACTCAATACAAAGCTATTGAATGATACACTAAATGATTCAAAGAAAATGTGAGGAATAATAAACACACACTGCAATGACATTTTCTATAAATTGCCTTTCTGATGGTTTTCCCTATAGCCATGCCACACATCTTTATGGTGAAAAATTACTTCTCCTTTGCATACATTTTGATTCCATTTTTCATAGAAATATTATATGTGATACAACATCATCACTCAGTCATAGAAGACTATGAAGTTGTAATAATGCATTTTTCTTTCTCTGTAACAAATATTTATCCTTCCTGTTTTGTATGCTGAGTGAGGTGAAATGTCAGAAGTTTATTGCTGTTGCCCACATTATGTGCTGCTTTAAAAAAATCTATAGCATTTATTTTGACTTCATTCATCATCTGAGGTAGCAGGCAATAGTAGAACCAGTCATAATAGGCAATAACTCTCATATGAATTTTAATGATGGGTTCTGGACACGTAAAAAAGAGAATTACCTCCATTTATTTAAGATGCTACTTCACAAAAGATAGTTCCATTCTTCATCAGCTGGACATGCATTTCCTTGTCATACACACATACAGTTTTACCCTCTGCAAACCCTTGCTCCCCTCTTGCTCCCTATAAGTTCTGGGCACCATGCCCTGGGGCAACTTGAATGGACAGAGGACCAGGTTGACTGAATATCTGCAGGTTTGGCGCCTGATCCTGGCTATGACACACACCAGCTGTGTGCTTCTGGCAAGTTGCAGATTTCAAAGGTCTCAGTGCCCTCAATAGTCCCATGGAGTTCAAACTTGGGCTTGAATGGCTGAACATCAAAGAGTGAAAGTCTAAAAATGTCAGGTAGTGGCATATTTATTATTCATCACATACTTTCTCATGTAAAATGTGTGCATGAGATATAATAAATTTTCAGGGATAGAATTCAACCATTCTCTGCTTTCTTTTTCTCCATTTCAATCCCCAGTTCTTGCCCTTTCCCTGCCCCTCTCTTCCCCTGATCCCCATCTTCAACTCCATTAGGGTTTCTTCAATTTATTTATTGATTTTAATTGGTGCATTATAGTTATTCATAAGAGTGGAATTTGTTGGGATCTAGTCATACACACATATGGCATAATTTGGACAATCTCCCTGCATGATTTGTTAGTCTTTCTTGCTTTTCCTCTTTCTTCCTCTTATATTTCTTCTCCTTTCCTCCTGTCAAAACTAAATTTATTTTACTCTGCTTCTCCATATTTTCAGCAACTCTTAGTCTTGATACCTTAAAATGTCTAATATCATATCCGATTATAATTATAATGCACAAAACTGATCAATACTAATGGAAAATGTTCAAATATTTATAATATTTACACTTCCTTAGAATGATATGTGGAAAAAATACTAAATTCTGTTGCCTTATTGTCTGAATGCTTTCAGATTAGATCTAATAGCCCGCTTGCTTTAAATATCATAGAATTTCTGAAGCTTTCATAGGACTGTCCTGCTCACCCATTTGATGGTAAGTGACAGGGTTTCTATGTGTGTGTCATAGCACTTAAGTCAATCCACATAAAGTTACTTTTAAAAGGAAGGATTGATTGAATACCATAGAATGGGAATTCGTGTCGATGAGCTAAGAAGTGCTCTGATTTATAGATGTACATGCCTGACTTACTAAGGACTAGAGGAGTTAACTTCAGTGCAATGAACTCACATCTGCTTGATGCATTGAATCCTGGTAAAATGATGTCTGAATACCTGGCACTCAGCTCTATTGGTGTCTTTAGGGTCAGCTTTCTTCCTTATAATTCCTCCTTCAGTAAAAGAAGCAATTAACTTTGCTTCTTTGGAGAAATATCTATCCAGATCATTTGACCATTTACTAATTGGACCACTCATCTTTTGTTGTAGATGTTTTGGGTCCTTATATATTCAGACTATTTATACACACCGCACACACACACACACACTTTTTTTTTTTTTTTGATGCCTTCACTCTCTCATTTGTGTAAGTTAAAATGTCAATCTCAAAGTTGAGATGGTTACTAGAGGCTGGGAAGGGGAAGACCACTTCTGTCCTTGACTTTAGGAGCTAGGCAGGGTGGACATGGGGGGCATCTTATACCCATTTGATGGAGGCACGCTGCTGGCTACCACAGTGTTGATTCCCTGATCCAATACACACAACTGCCCATCTCCAGACCTCTTGGAATGTGACAAAAGAAATGTGTTTAAATCCCTGTTTAAAAAAAAAAAAAATGGGGGGAAAGAAAAAGGCCGGATGATAGGAAAATGCAGTTAAAGAAGCAGAAGAGGAAGGTTGGATAATAGAACAAAAATGCAGTCAAACAGGAGCAACACTAGTGTTCTAGGTACTACTGAACAGTGGGGTGACTACAGCTGGCAATGGCCTTTTATAAAGAACTAGCAGAAAGGAGTTCAAAGGCTGCAAACATAAAGACATGAGGAGACAGAAATGTTAATCACATTGATTCCCTCAGTGCACACTGTAGATATGCATTAAAATGTCACACTGTATCCCATTAAATAAGCACAATTGTTACATATTAATCTAAAAGAAAATGAAAATAAAGGAAAGCAAATTTAAATCTAATGGTAAGAAATGAGTGAGAAAAGATCAGTAACTTATTTATGTTTTGGCACTTGTATTTATTTTAATTAAATTACAATAAATTTTAATTTATTAAGTTAAATTTTACAACCCCAAAATAACAAGAATAAACTATTATACATAATTAAACAGGCATATTAACTAAAAGGCTATAATTTCCTTTTGCTGACTAATATTTTCAGAGGTGACCTTTGTTAACAATCTCTTGACTTGTCTACTTAGATCCCTATAATTCTAGTGAGAATTGATTCCTATTTTTTTGGCACCAGGGATTGAATCCAGGGGTACTTATCCACTGAGTCATTTCACCAGCACCCTCTCCCTGTCCCCGCCCTGCAGCTTTTTTTTTTTTTAATTTTGAGATTGGGTTTCACTAATTTGCTTAGGGTCTTGCTAAATTGCTGAGACTGACATTGAATTTGTTTTTAATCATTAAAATGCCACTGCTTTTATTTTTTATTTTTTTTGATTCACTGTACACAAATGGGGGTACAACTATTATTTCTCTGATTGTACATGAAGTAGAGTCACACCATTTGCTTAATCACACATGTACATAGGGTAATGATGTTTCTCTCATTCTTTTTCCTTCCCCCCACACATTCCCACCCCTAATTTCCCTCTATGTAATCTAAAGTTCCTCCATTCTTCTCTCACCCCCTACCCTTCTACCCCCAATATATATCATCATCAACTTATCAGGGAAAACATTTGGCCTTTGGTTTTCTGGGATTGGACTAACTCACTTAGCTTGATATTCTCCAACTCCATCCATTTACCTGCAAATGCCATAATTTTAGTCTTCTTTATGACTGAATAATATTCTATTGTGTATATATACCACTGTTTCTTTACGCATTCATCAATTGAAGAGCATCTTGGTTGGTTCCACAATCTAGATATTGTAAATTAAGCTGCTATAAACATTGATGTAGCTGCGTCACTGTAGTATGCTGATTTTAAGTCTTGGGGTATAGACCAAGGAGTGGGATAGCTGAGTCAAATGGTGGTTCCATTCCAAGTTTTCTAAGGAATCTCCACACTGCTTTCCAGAGTGGCTGCACTAATTTGCACCCCACCAGCAATGTATGAGTGTACCTTTTTCCCCACATCTTCGCCAACACCTGTTGTTGCTTGTATTCTTGATAATCGCCATTCTAATTGGGGTGAGATGGAATCTTAGGGTGGTTTTGATTTGCATTTCTCTTATTACTAGAGATGTTGAACATTTTTTCATATATCTGTTGATTGCTTGTAGATCTTCTTCTGTGAAGTATCTGCTCTTTTTCTTAGCCCATTTGTTGATTGGATTATTTGTATTTTTGGTGTACAGTTTTTTGAGTTCTTTATATATTCTGGAGATTGTGCTCTATCTGAAGTGTGTGTGGCAAAGACCAGACTCTGCACCTAATACAAGAAAAAGTAGATCCACACCTTCATCATGTCGGCCTAGGACCAGACTTCCTTAACATGACTTCCAAAGCAGAAATTAAAAAGCCTTTTCTAGTTTTGAATGTTGAGATCCTCCTCCTTCAGCCTCTGGAGTTGCTGGGATTACAGGTGTGCACCATGGCACTCGGCTCAAATCTTCTTCTTTAACACACTTTAATATTCTTCATATAGAAAGCCTTTTTTTTCCCCCTTTTTTTCTCTTGCTTTTTACTTTGTTTATGATGACACTTGTAACCAACTTCTTCTTATTTTGGTGATTCTTAAGATTTTGTGTCTTGTATATTAAAGATGTTCCATCCTAAGGTTTTCAAAACATTGCTTGATATTATCTGTATCCTTTAAAAATTAATTATGCTTATCATTTGCATTTTATGGAATATAGAAATCTAAATTTATTTGTCCCCACATATTCAATATCTGAATACTTTTAGTTTAATTGTATTGATTTTCGTTGGTTTGAAAGACCACCTTTATCATATGCTATTATCAGTTTATTCACAGGTCTATTTCTGAAGAAGGCAAAAACTGTTTTAATTTCTACTATTACTTTTTTGTTGGAAATAATAGTTGCCTTCAGTGTTCTTTGGCAAAGTTTTCATACATGGTTGTTCTACATTTTTTGTTGTTGTTCTCAACTTTGATTAAGATTGGATTGATATATAAATTAATAGGTAGACAGCAACGTATGCATTAAACTTTACAGGCAGTCTCTGTTGACTCAGAACTGTTTTATGATTTTCAGTAAAGTTTTACACTTTTTATTCATACCTTCCCTATTAAATAGGCTTACACCTTGATATATTATATCTTTATTGCATTGTTGTCAAATATTTTTTTCTTCAACATTTCAATTTTAGATATTGCTAGTACCTAGGAAAACAATGGGCTTTAGAATGTTAACTTTACACCTAGGATCTTATAAAGTCCTCTTATCAGTTTTTGAAATTTTTGAGCTTTGCACTTTTTTGAGCTTTGAGTCATATGAAGTTTTTTGGTGGATTTTCTTGGATCTTTCTAGGTAGAAAGTTCATTATTTTTATAAGAGTTTTATTCAATGAACTTTTGGTTCTTTCTACTTTGAGAAATCACTTCTCCTTATTTTTGCATTTCTACTACATTCCTTAAAGAAATAAATTGTAAAGTATACCATTAATGTGGTATTGATGTAATGAAAACTGAGTGAGAATTTGAATAATTATCTGATACATTTGATCAATATGTGTAATTAAACTCCTTTATGCAGCTCATAATTCTTACCTTCCCATAATAGTTTGGTTATTTTAAAGGATCACATATTATATGAATAATTGTTTCAACTCACTACTTTATTTTACTGTGTAGTCCTTAGAAAATGAAAAATAAGAGAGAATATAATGCAGGTTATACAACATCAATATTTAGTCATTATCAATATACCTCTTTAATCGTTCATACCCTATTTTCAGTGTGCCACCACACGTGCTACAAGGCAAAGGAAAAATAATTAGGGAGGCAACAATTCTCCATTATTAAAGATGGAGCAAAGCTATTCAGAGGGGTGAAAAGAAATGAACAACACACAAATGGCTGAAAAGGAGGCATTCAGGAAAGAGAGCATGAAAGCTCAGTGGAAATTAGTATTACAATAATCATTATGAAAGACAAAGCTAGAGAACTTAAAAATGAGTAGATGCTAGCTAATTGCAAGGAGGAAATATTAATAATATAAATCTTAGGCATACACCAGAAGTTATTTCAGCTGTGATCACTGAAAACAGGCACATATGAATTCAGTTAGAGCCATCATTTCAAAGATACCTAAATGAATGAATGTCTTGTTCTGGAGAACACATGTAATTTTGTATATAAATCACAGGGTAAATTGTAGAACTGGCAATTTTAAGGTGTCTAAATTAAATGCAACTGGTGAAGGCATGAAGCAGGAGAAGTCTGTACTGAAATCTGAACCACTTGTTTTGGTTTCCTGCATCTTATAGAGCTGCTAGGTATTTGCCAGCTCTCTAGTAGATCCTGTTGTAAGAACGAACAGCCCTGGAGAACCAGTTGGTAAAAGAATTTCTCAAAGAATGTGCTCTAATTTCAATATTTTTAAAGAACAAATGTATGGATCTTTTGAATTGAAACAATACAAAGTAAAATTTGACACCAAAGTTAGTTAAAACTAAGGAATACCTTTGGACCAATATGTGAATGAAATTCTAGCCTATTCCTGTGAAAATAGTTCCCCTGGGGCAATATTATAAAAAGCAGTGAGGTAACTAGCCAAATATGGAGTTTTATTAATACTAATCTTGTGAATGTTCAAGACAACACAGTTATTAATTTAGAAGAGAGAATGCTACTTATGTGTTGCTAATGGTTTAGATATGAGTTGCTTCCCAAAAGCTCAATGTGTGAGACAATGCAAGAAAGTTCAGAGGTGAAATGATTGAGTTATGAGAGCCTTAACCTAATCAGTGCATTCATTCACTTACAGGGATAAGTGGGTGGTAACTGTAGGCAGGTAGTGGCTGGAGGAGGTGGGTCAATGAGGGCATGACTTTGGGGTTTATATTTTGTCCCTGGTGAGCAAAGCTCTCTCTCTGCTTCCTGATGGTCATGTTCTGAACTGCTTTCCTCCAATGTACTCTTCCACCATGATGTTTTGCCTTATGTTGGGCTCAGAGCAATGGAGCCTGTTATCTATGGACTGAGACGTCTAAAACTATGAGCACCAAATAGACTCTTTGTCCTCTAAAATTGTTTTTGTCAGGTCTTTCCATCACAGTGCAGAAAAAGCTGACTAAGACATGTGTACTTTCTTTTACCCAACATATCTCATGCTTTCAAAAAATATTAAGCAACATCAGACTAAATGCAATCATACACTAATTTGATAGGACTTTGCTACATTATTTGTGAAATTATACAGTATTTTCATAAAATGAAATTTATCTTCAATTCATATGATGTATTATGCATCAATGTTGTATCATTGTATGATTAAAAACTACATTTTAATTGAATGTAATATCAAATGCTTTGAAAGTAATACAGTGAGTCTGATCTTCACATGGCCATGATTCTGTGAAGTAATATCAACACTTAAATAAAAATTTATGTTTCATGAATTTTCTAAGAACTTGAATGTATCAAGTAATTTAATCCTTCCAAGAACCAAAATACAGAGAAGTTCAGTTAAGTTTCCCAAGTGAGCACTTCTACTGATAGTGGAACAAGAATTTGAACCCAGACAGTCTGGAAGTAGCTAGAAAATATCACACAAGAAAATCTGGGAAACATATTTCAAAAGATGAGAAAAATGAATTCCAGAGTAGTGATAGATATTCTAAATGATCAGTGGGAAAAAGCAGTCTCTCCAGTCTTTAAATAAAGTTTCTAATATATACTCTTAATATATGGACCAGTTTGTGTGTGTGTGTGTGTGTGTGTGTGTGTGTGCTTGTGTGTGTATATGTGTACACACACACTTGCACACTACCATATGCTTCCAAATAGGTTAAATAATTTGGTTATAAATTTTATGTACAGGTATTTGTAATTTTACATTCCATCTTTACTATGACTTTTCTGTGAACCAGTCACAAGAGAACAATTCTAAATTAACAAGTTAAATTAAGATAAGTATTTATATGAATTTAGTTACACTTCTAGGACATTTTGGGAATCTTGAATTTCACTAACATGTTATGTTCTCATCTGTAATTCTGCATCCAGCACAAAATGAAGTGTGGCTTAGTAGGAATCTGCCAATTTAATCCCAATGTCCATATTGAATATTTAAACAGTCTTACAAATTTGATATCTCTTGACAAATATAGCACAGGATTTAATTTTCATAAACACAACAATAATACACTCATACAGACCTTGTTTGCTTTCTGCAATGATCAGATACTAAACTTAAATCATCTTTTTATTCTATAAATCTTTGTTAATGTCATTGTTATTCTGCAAAAATTTTAAGGGGCATACTTAAATTACAAAGTTGAAAAAGAGCCCACATTCAGAGAGACATTTTTTTCTTCATAACTGTTTTCAGAACACTCATAATAATTCTGATTTGATTATAAATCAAATCTTTGCTTTCCTCTCAGCATGGGTCACAGCAAAGTTCCAATTTATTTTCTGCCACTTCACACCTGGGTCAGCAATGAGAAAGGTAAATGTCAAACATGAATACATTTTTTAAAGGGAGCAATTGGCTTTTTAATATATTACCTACCCTAAATTAGTAAGGCTCAATTTCACTTCTGCTTTGTTCAACTCTCTAGTTATCATTGCAACTTACCTGCCAAATTGAATCAAAATGACCAGACATGTATTTCCTCGAGACATCAAAAAAAATTACATAGAATAGAGAAGTGCAAGATTTCATGCAAAAATGCTGAATATAGAGCTACACCAAAATTTTCCTAATTGCCTTAATATCATTACTGGTAGAAATAACCACATTTTTTAATAGAGTCTAGATGTCTGCCTAGTTTCTAATAATTAAATCCTTATTAATAGAGAAAAACTATCACAATTTTCCTGAATTTTGAAGAGCTCATATAAAACATATAAGGTAGGAATCGAGTGTAAGTTGGGTGGCAAAGCACATGTTTAACATGCATAAGGCCCTGGATTCAATTCCTAGCATTAAAAAAAGGATTTTTAATTAAACAAATAAATAATAAAATATATAAGGTATGCATGAAATTATTTTGATACCCATAAAGGAAACATGTGCTGTGGTTAAAAAAAAGTACTGGCCTCTTGTACACATCCAACATAACCCTGGATAATTTACTTAGCATGCTTAGGAGTCAGTGTTCTTAGCTGTAAAACACTGGAGCACAGTGCCACAGAAAAGTTTCAGTGGAGATTCAATGGCCATTCCTGAGATCTTTAAAAATAAAGCTATAGATAAAAACATGTTTAAAAAGGAGAAAAATAAAGCAGTAAAACAGTGTTTCATAAATAGTCAGAAGTACCTAAAAAGGTAAATTGGTTTTGGCTTTGGCTATTATTTTCTTATTACTGGTGTTTTATGACCAAGGCTACATGATTTCAAAGAATACTTTCAATTTAGAGTTTTAGTTATTGCAGACTCTTTTCGACATTGAACAATGTTTGATCTATTAGTACAGGGCTTAAAGAGTCTGCTTATATTAGAATAAAAAGTAATTGATAATTTGGTGCATCTGTAAATGTTTGTATTTTTATATTCCCAAACAGGAGTCCAAAAAAATTTCTAATACTTCATTAGGATTTTTTCAGTATTTTTATAGCACACTGGGCTATAAGAATTGCCAGCACTCCAGCTGTCTCAAGCCTTTTCTTTTTCCTGTAATATATTCTGTGTATGCTGAGTTGAATTCACAGGATTCTCCCTCTAATAATAATAATGATAATATAGACAGAACAGAAATGTAAGGTGGAATAATGAAAACCGTCTGCTTTAGGAAAATATATTTGTCAGGTTCCCTGCAACCTTGAATTTAATGGCTCATTAAGGGAATGAGAAAGACTCTGGATAGTCCCCAACATGAAAACATATAGACAGAAGTGAAAAGGTGACTTCCTAGCAAAGGAAGAATAGGGAAACTTTCCTTACTCGATTTGCTCTGGGTGGCTAAAAAGTCAGGGGACTCCTAAGAATTCATAACTATATGCCACAAACTCCCCAGGTTTTCAGTTTCAATTAACATGTTGGAAAAACTCAAGCCTGGAAATTAATTGAAAGTAATTTTGAATTGAACACCATAATCACTAAGTCAAAGAAAATTAACATATCTTCTCTCTAAAACAAAATGTAATCTCACCCCAGGACCCCTGGGATTCCAACAGTTCAAAGGAACCCAAATGAGCTCAAAATCTTAAAAAAGAAAGTAAGAAAGATAAAAAACAAAAACAAACAAGAAAACACAGAAGCAAAGATCAACAGATAAGAAAAAAATCAAAATATCATACATAAAATAATTATCTTAAGTACTTAAAAAGTAGATACTGAAAATAGAAGCAAGATATAAGAAAGCATAAAATTTTCCAATACATTTGGAAGAAAAATAATTTCCAAAATGATAAATATAACTGTTAAAATAAAAAACCCAATGGATAGATTAATTAGGTTACATTGCCTTAGAAGAGAATTGGTAAAGTAGACATTTTATTGAGAATCACTCAGACTCATTGAAGCTAGCAAGAAGATAGATAACATGAGATGACTAATTAGAGCAGTTTAGGAGAAAATTGAGAGACTAGGAGACAGGCAACATTTAACTATATGACTGAAACTTTTCTAGAATTGATGAAAATACATATTTAAAATTTTGTAAAACGTAACTGAATAATTTGACTTTCACAAATCCTTCTTCTGAAGCAGCACATCAAACAAAAACTATGAATATGGGAGTGGCCAATAGAAACATGATTTATAATGACAGTGGAGGTTTGAATTGCAACAAGAAGTTTCATCTGGAAGACAGTAGAATAATATCTTCAAAATAAGGAGAGAAAATGAATTTCAACCTAGAATTATGGAGAATTATTTGCTAAAATAAAAAATGCAGGTTAAAATATTAAATGTGACCACTAAAAAGAAAAATAATAGAAATAATGTACCTAAGAATAAAATCCAATGTAGGATGCATAAAGAAAATCATTAACTTTATTGGAAGATACAGTGGAAGACTTAAATAAACAGATTTATCATTTTTATATTAACTTAGAAATGTGCACATGAAGCCATGTAAAAGAATAGTCATGCTACACTGTTTATAATACCAAAACACCCACCAAAAAACCACCACACATAGACACAAAGCAGAAAACTGATGATCTAGAACTACAAATAGAAACGCTGAAGCATCTCAGAAATAAATTATTAAGTAAGAGAAACCAAGTTACAGAAGAAGATGGATAATGTCCTTGAATCAAGAAAAACCTAGATACTTGTTATTAAACACATGAGTAGGAAAAAAATATAATGAAAGTTATAGAAACAATAACATCATATTTGAAATAATATGTAGAGGGCATACAATAATGGAGGCTCAAAAGATTTCAAACCTTAGTAATTATTTTGTTTGTTTTGGCTTTTGATGCTGGAGATCGAACCTGGGGTTTCAGGTATGCTAATCACAAATTCTACCACTTGGCTCACTCCAGGTTCCAGGAAGGTTTTTTTCTTCAGACTGGGAGCTAGTCATAAGGACGTTTGCTGCAATATGGTATATAACTGTTTGTAGGTCTCATATATTTAGTAAAATAATGTATGCCTTAAAGATCAGAGTATATGAAAAGCGAAAAAACACATCATATAAAATATAATTCCACAAAGGTTTAAGCAAGAAAAGTTTAATGTTACTCACATGTCCTAATTAGCCTTTTAGTTCTCAATAAAGTAGCAACAAAGCTGTGTTAAGAAATGAACACTGACTACTTAACTTTAACCCACTGGCTGACCCAGTTCTCCTTATTTAACATCAACCGTTCTCAAACTTGCACCTCAGAAGAATAATAAATTACTTCTTATCAAGTTTCTTCTGGGTTATTCAACATGTGAATAGTTAAAGCGATAAATGCCAAAATGCTCTTATGTAACAGAAGTACTCTTGTATCTCAGAAATGTGAGATTCATTTTTCTTAGAAAATCTGTTTTCTACTAAATGTGAACTTATATGCTGTTGCACAATATCTCCAGAGCTTGGGATGTGGCTCAGTAGAACCTTTGCTGAGCACGTGTGAGGCCTTGGGATGGATCCTCATCACTGAATATGAATTAAAAATTAAAAAAAAAAATCTCCATATCATCCAAGAATGAAAATTAATTTTTAAAAAACAGGTTCTTTGACAAATCTAAACCTTTATCTTTGGAATAAATTCATATCTGGTCTCTATTTGATTTTATAATAAAATTGCAATTAATAAAACAAATTTATATTTTATAGATATAGATTTGGTTAATTTTCACTACAGATTACTAGTGAGAGTGTTAATTTGCTACAAAAGGATATTGGTTTCTAATAACTGTTAAAATCAAAGATGAAAAGTGAAAACAGCAAAGATATATGTGTCTACTGAAAATGGAATATCATTGATTCAGATAGATATTTGTACCAAAGAAATTGTTTTTCTCATAAGAGCTTAATTTAATTAAGCTAAACAAGCATTGACATATTCATAATTCCTACATTATAAGTATATTAATACATTAAAATGCCACATTATCATGGTAATTTTTATTCCACATTAATTTTATTCCTACTATTTCTGGCCTTCAGTGGAATCTGCCTCTTCTAAAGAGAACACCATGTCTTCCCTCAAGCACGATTTTGTACTAGTCAAGACAGTCTGATGAGTCTAAACTTTATTTTACAAACTGTAGTCATTATATTATACAGAAACAATGACAAATAAGAGCCCTTCCCTTTGAGTGGGTCTTACAATGTAAATTGAGGGATATTATGCAAAGATTTTATGTATGGAAAAAAATTTTAGGAAAGCTTAGAAAAGCTTTTATGCACAGAAAGAAAGAAGCCTATATATAGACATTCCAATGGTCTAAAACCTCATAATTAAAAAACAAAAATCTTAATTTATAATAATTTTTCTATTTTTGCTAACATTTATCTGAGGTTTATAAGAGAGCATTTTAAATGTATACAAGCAAATTGTATATAAATGAATAAAAGAGGTGACCCAATTTGTCTAGTTTTCTTTTCATGAAATCAACCCATTCTTTTGAATGTCAGTTCATATGCATTTTCTGTGACCAGGCTTGATGGTGATTTGCATGCCAGAAATAACTGGGGTGACATTCTTTCGCAAGCATGTGGCAGGATGCTAATTATGATATCTAGTTTGAAATTTTTTTATTTAGGTACTGGGGATTGAACCCAGGAGTGCTTAACCACTGCACTTTTTTTTTTGCGGGGGGCAGGGTCTCACTAAGTTGCTCAGGGCCTCAAAGTTGCAGAGGCTGGCTTTGAACTTTTAATCCTCCTGCCTCAGCCTCCCAAGCCACTGGGGTTACAGGCTTGTGTGACCATGTCTGGCTAGTTTGGGATTCTTGGAAATATTCAGCAATATATATTTTCTGAACCTACCCAAAAGAAAATTATTTCTGCTAAATTAGCACAGAATGAACCTATTTTCTTCTCACTCTTCCCCTACCCAAAGTGCAAATTCCTAATAATGGCATGAGATCTGCTATTTTGCTACCGTCATTATTCTCCATCCCCCACACCATAATACCTATTTAGTATAGGTATTATGAGAGACTGTTACACTTATGTTCCAAAACAAATCACATTCCCCAGCACCCACTTCTTGCCTATTTGCCTTCCACATTGGCTTTGAGCTTGACCATGTGGTTAGTAATTCTAATCATTTGGCAGTGGCCACAGGACTGAGCAATGTACAAGGGCTAGAAAATCATCACAGAAAGTGTTAGGAAAGTTCATAAGAATGGCAAACAGTTAAAAAAGACCAAAAAGTCACCAGAAAACTGCCGTGGGATGATGGAAAGATGGAACCCATATGTTGTGTCAGCAAAAGTACTGACAAACCTGTCACCTGTAGTAAATTGGAAGATCAAAAATGTACTTAGCATCCTGGGGAATCCAGTTGTGGACATTTTGAAACAATGCCATAAGTGTTTATTTGTGTCTTTTTGATGCTTATGAGATGGAACAAGAAAGATCTGAGCTAATTTGCAAACTGAATTTAGAGGAAACAAAGAAAGGTTAGGAGAGTCTGGGTTGGAAAAATAAACCATTTCATATTTTAAATATCTCCACCTGGTGTTGTAAGAAATTGTCTAGGTATAAAAACTTAAAGATAAAACTAATGGGACTGCGGGTGAAGCTCTGTGATAGAGCTCTTGCCTAGCATGTGCAAAGTTCTGGGTTCCAGTCCAGCAACAAATAAATAAAATAAAAATTTAAAACACTCTATAAAATTCATAATTTAAATAAGTCACAGGAAAATCAAAGGCTTTGACCCTCAAAGGTAAAAAGGCTTTAACAATGTTAAGGATATTGTCACAAAGGACTCTGTAACAAAAAAAAAAAGGATTCTCTTCAAATACATTTTAGCTATGGACACATGGTATGAACTCCAATTAGAGTCACAGAAAGTTCACAAAAATTTTAAGATTACTTTAAGATTACTTTTTCAGGTTCAATCATCTTGAACTAAAATAAACACAACAAGTTCAAAATAAATTTCCTATGGAAAATAAGCTGAGGAAGCTACTGGACTGCAAACACAGACCATTTCTTATTGAAGGGGAAAGAGAGTCTAGTGCTTCAGAGGGCAGTGAATGAAGGAAACTTCTGGGAAGCAAAATGGTCCTATTAGAGTCTAACCCTGGTGTACGCACTGGCTGGATGCTGGCTTTCACCAGTGCTGTGAACCAGTGACTCCTATGTGCCTCCTGCTCCTGTTATTTTTAGTTATTATGTGGAATTATTGAGGTGATTGTATCACTCTCACCACTTATGCTGGGGGTGAGTGTGGAGGTGGAGCAAGGAGGAAAAATTAATTACTTATTTTAATTCAATGTCCTCTAGATAAAGAGCAGTTTTACCCCAAATGTCCCTTCTCCACATAAATCTAATGCCAATGATGAGATAATGGACTTAAAGCTTCATACTAAGATTGGGTGAAACTTTGAGGATGTTACAAAAGGTTGAATATATTTTGCACTTGAATAATTGGGGTCAGAGGGCAGACTGTATTAAATTGTTACTCTAATGGATCAAAATAAATCTTGCCTCCTCTTATTTATACCTGTGTGTAATTTCCTTCCTCCTTGGCTAAGGGCAAGGCCTTGTTCTTGGTCTGATCAATAAGAAATGAGCAAATGTAATGCAGAGACCATGGTAAGTACTTGCATATTGAGGAGGTCAGTCTTAGAACTCTTCTAAGATTGTATGAAGATGTCCAACCCAGTCTTGCTTTCATCTCTCTCTCAGACACATGCGCGCACACACACACACACACACACACACAGAGTCCTAGCCATCCCAGCTGACTCACTAATAGAATGCAGACTCCTAAATGAATCTAGGAGAGACCAACCCAAGAAATTCCCAACCCATAAACACAATCATGGGAAATAAAATGATTGTCTTAAGCCATGAAGTTTTAGGAGGGAAGCATATATGTATTGATATGTAACTGACAAAACCACCTATTCTTTATCACTATTATTAAATGTCTAAGATCTCCTAAGCGACCCAGAAATCTTCCTGATGCTTCTTGTCCTGGGCATGGTTTCCTATTTATCTGTTCTATTTTCATTGTGAGGGATTTCAATAAGCTCTTTATCTCATCAGCTTTAATATACAAATATTTTGCTACTTGTGAACATGGTCATATCTTCATCCAAATAAAAATCCCATTATTGTATTTAATTAAATGACTCAAGTTTTTAAGAATGGACAAAGTTATTCCAACCACATTCAAAATATCAATGACAATGGAAGACAACAGGTAATGTCTGAGAATGTCATTTGTTCATTCTTAAATTAATAGGCAATTATGATAAGTAAAAGGTCTTAGAATAAGTTAAAGTTGGATTAAAAATCCCTCTTTGGTATGGTTATACAAACAGTGTGACTACTTCATGTACAACGAGAGAAATGAAAAGTTGTACCCCATATGTGTACAATGAATCAAATAATAATTAAAAAATCTCTCTTTGGCATTTACTAGATAGATAAGTAAATTTCAATTATCTCACATATAAATAGTAATATATGGACTCAATAAGAAATTACTAATATCATCCTTAATATGAATTCTTATGTTTATGTTGTCATTCAATATTATTTTAGAAATATAACTGAGCAATTTTTAAAAGTTTGTTAAAGGATCTTCAGCTACAGCTTTTTCCTTCTCTGAAAAGCTGTAGTTAAATATAAGAATGATCCTAAAGAGTAAAGTGTTGAGTGCTGATTGCTAATGGTTATCTTTTTGGTTTTTAGCATTGAAAATGAAACATTTCCAAATGCAAGTCTCTGACAGAGTGATGAAAGGAGTATCTAACTTGGGGACTAAAAAACTGATTGATGTCTGAATTTATCATTAGTCATTATTTGATTTTTTTCCTTTTAAATAGATTTTATTTTTTAAAGAAATTTTAGTTTTACAGAAAAATAATACAGAAAGTACAGAGTTCCCATATACTCTTCCCTGAACATGTAGCCTCCTTCACCACCATGTTATCTGCACATTTGAGCACTATTTACAATTAATGAATCTACCTTGAAACAACGTTATCACCCTAAAAATCCTCTGTGCTGCACCTATTAAGAATTTTTGCATCTATGTTAATGAGAGAAATTGGTCTGTAGCTGTCTTTCCTTTTAATGTTTTTAATTGTTTTTGACATTTAGGAAATGTTGATCTCATAGGATGGTTTAAAAATAATTCCCACAGCTTCTTTACTTTTGTAACACATATTATAGAATTGGTATTGATTCTTCCTTAAATGTTTGGTACAATTTATCAGCCTGGGAAGATTATCAGTTATTGGTTCGATTTCTTTAGTAGGCATAGACATATTTTGATTGTCTAATTCTTCTTATGTACATTTTGTTAGAAATTCTGCTTTTCAAGGAGTTAGTCAGTTTCATCCAGATTGTCAAAATTTTTGACAGTCATTCATGGTATTCCCTGTGATCATTTTCACATCCATAGTGATCTCCCTTTCATTTCTTCTCATAATAATTTGGGTTCTGTCTGTTCTTAGTCTTGCTAGAGGTCTATTGATACTATTGATCATTCCAGAAAATTACTTTTCAGTTTTATTGATTTTCTCTATTGATTTCCTATTTTCAATTTAATTTCTGCTCTAATTTTAATTATTTTATTCTGTTTACTTTTTGTTAAATTTGTTTTTCTTTTTCTAGCTTCATAAGGTAGAAGCTGATTTTCTCTCTTTTCATTTTTAAGGTATTCACTCAATGTTATCAGTTTCTCTTCAAGCACTGTGTTCACTGCATTCACAAATTTTGATTAGTTGTATTTTCAGTCTCAAAATACTTTTAAATTTCTCTTGAGGTTTTCTTTTTGACCCAGTGCTTTTAGAAGTTTGTTGTTTAATCTGCAACTATTTGAGAATTTTCTAGCTCTCTCTTACTGATTTCTGGTTTAATTCCATTGTGCTCTGAAAGCATGCATTGTATGACTTTTACTTGTTTAAATTTGTTAATGTATGTCTTAAAATTGGTTACGGTATACAAAATTCAGTAGCAGCATAGTATACCTAACATAAACTAGTAAACCTAAATATACTACAATTCAGTAGTAACATACCAAAAATATACTACAATTCAGTATTGTAGTATGTTTTGATGAATGTTTCATGTGATTTTGAGAAGAATGTGTATTATAGGGTGGTTGATCCAGCTGTCAATTTACTCATGGCAATCTTAGGTTCAACTATATCTTTATTGATTTTCTGCCTATTTCTGTCTCTTACTGACATTGGAATATTGAAGTCTCCAACTAATATGCTAAATTCATCTATTTCTCCTTGTAGTTCTATTGGTTTCTGCCTCATGCATTTTGATACTCTGTTGTTAGATGTTTATATATTAAGGAATATTATGTCCTATTGAAAATTGACCACTTTATCATTATATAATGACCCTCTATTCCTGATAACATTCCTTGATCTAAAGTTGGCTCCGTCTGTAATTAGTATAACTACTTCTGCTGTTGATTACTGTATGCATGTTATATCTTTTTCTACCCATTCACTTTATTTATTTATTTATTTATTTTGAGTAAAACAGTTTTAATTCTTTTAGACTCTCTTTGGTCTCTGAAAGACAATGGCCTCAACTCACCATACAAACCATCTCACAACCCATTAAATATACACAAGCACATACTTTTTTTTTTAAAAAAAGAGCTATAACATATATCAATAAAGAAAAAAAATAATCTGCCAGGAAAAAGGGCAAAGATTATAACCGACATTTCATAGAAAGGAAAAGCAAGTGCCTTTAAAATTTTTGAAAAGAAATTTGGAGACAAAACCCTATAGAAAACAACATTTTAAAAACAACTTATTTTTAAAACCTACAATGCAAAAGAAAATCAAATTGCAGTTCCAAAATTTTACAGGGTTTTTTTTAGTCCACTGAGTCCTCTGTCCTTCCTGTTCCCCACATATTCAACTCTCTTGCTCCATTATAGACTCCTTCTACCCATCCTCCAAGACTAACTTTAATCACCCCTTCCCTCCTGAACTCTTTTCTGATATCCAGTCTGAGTCCAATTTTCCTGGCACTGACATAGGATTGTGAGTAATCTCTTACCATAACTGCACATAAGGTGTCATAATGTAATAATCATTTCACTGTGTGTCTTTCCAACCAGGTTCTGGGTTGGAGTTAAGAATTTTATATTTCACCTTCCTATCTTCAACTGCCAGCATGGGAAATAATCTAGAATCAGTGACCAGAAGATATTTAAGACTCTTGTTATTTGAATGAAAGAACAAATAAACCATATTTAAGTTATATTAATAATCAGGGAAACTATAACAGCCTCTAACATGCTCTAAGTATTCAAACACTTGTAACACAAATTGAACAATTTGTCTTCCATGCCAGAAAGAAACCTGAAAACACAAGCTGTGGAAGCTGCCAGTTGGTGGTATGTTCTCAGCATGAGCCAATACCTCGAAGCTAATGGCCTACTGCCTTTTGGAGCACCAAAATTTCCAGGTGTCTCTGAGACATTCATTCCGTGGAACACACGCCAAGGCTGGGAAGAGGCAGAAGGCAGCAGAAGAATAAAAACACTTGAAGTAATTTGCATCCAAATAAGTAGGAGCATTTCCCCTGGGGGAAAATAAGAGCATCGATGTGTGTGAAATCATCATTGCCATCATTAACATGAGTGGAATCTAAGCCTAAGGTCAGTGGCTCATCTATGGGGTCTCTTCAGCTAGGTAAATCTCTGATCTTCATTCAAGAAACTGAGTCTCTTAAACTGAATATCTTATGGCAAGGAAAGTTACATAAATTTAAGGACCACTATTTAATTAATTATAAAAGAGTTTATACTTCAAAGGAGAATGTTATCCAAACCACTTTACCCAGAGCTTCTTAAGAAAGACACCCTCAACGGGAGAAGTCAGATACTAATATAAAGTAGTTCTGAATTATAAAAGATAGAAAAATATGAATTCATTTATAAAGAATTGATGGGCCCACTTTTCAAGATCCTTTTATATGCGTATAAAAGAAAGCTCAAGAGTAGTATATCATGCACTATCTTAGTAAAAAAGATATCAATACCCTAAAAAGCTCATAGATATCAAATGTAAGTGAAATTTAACAGATATATTTAAATTTATGTTTCCAAATAGTAAGGAAACTATAACTGTCTTTTAAAAAATAAAATGTCAAATAATTCTTCATTTGATATTTAAAAGATAATAGACTTGTTAAATGCTGGAATACCTGGGTTTGTAGAGGTGATCACTAAGAAAAGAAAAAATAAGTCAATTCAAACTTCATTTCATGCTTCCCAGGAAGCACTAACAGTGCTGAAAATGAACAATTCAGTTCATGCTAATGTTCAGGACTCCACTATTATTTTAGATCTTATTTAACTTTGACATCTTGGCCAAGTTACTCAAACTTTCAGAACACATGTTTACTAACTTATAAAATGAGTGGAGGTTATCAGATAATTTCTTAGTTTCTTCAAACTCTACCACTGAAATTAAACAATTGCATCTCAGTACTATTCTTGGAAGCAAAAATAAATGGCACTTTAATAGTTATTGGAATGGCTGTCCTCCTAGACCATAGTTAGATCATTTGGATGCCTTTGGGCTTTATCTTTCTTTTTCTTCCAAGTAAAGGAACCTGATTTTGACCTGTCTTCCTTGATTCCTATAGTGCATCTGTCTTTCATATCCCACTCCATGCAGCACCAGATGGAATAACAATACTGATTCAAGAAGTAAAAAAGAATTTGCCTATCAAACTGCTCATTCCTTTACTATCATTACTAAACTTATGGTATGTATGTGTATTTGTGTGCATGAATGTTTGCACACATGCAAGCAGATAATTCACACGTAGGTATGTATGTTGATGCATTCACAAGCTTACATGTACATGGAGTGGGTGAGATTTCACAGGGAACACTTCTGTTCCAGTTTTCTCCAACTCATACCCATATTTTCCAAATTCAAAAAGAGAAGACATGTGTGTGGGTGATCATTATATAATTTCTTTCCTTCTTGGTTTTATCTTCTTTCATTCTAATTTTTCCCTAAATTATAATTCAGAAAAGAAAATTTGTATCCTAAGAATAAAATTTATGTTTTTGAATTTATAGCTGAATAATCACTGGAATAAAAAGAAATTAAATTGCTAAATATGAAATACAGTCTGGTAAATTAATGAATTGATTATTCATAAAAATAATAAAAATATTTTGAGAGTCCTTTTCTCTGAACTATTATACTCTTTCTTATTTATTAATTTATTTATTTATGGGGGGGTACCAGGGATTGAACTCAGGGGCACTTGATCACTGAGCCACATCCCCAGTCCTATTTTGTTTTTTATTTAGAGATAGGGTCTCACTGAGTTGATTAGCTCCTTGTTTTTGCTGAGGCTGGTTTTGAACTCGAAATCCTCCTGCCTCAGACTCCCCAACCACTGGGTTGACAGGTGTGCACTACCTTTCAGGCTTTCTGAGTTATTTATAAAGTAGGATTGAGATCAGCTGGAAATTACTTTAAATATTTAAAATATTATTTTAAGAAAACCAGTGATACAGTATGTTGGCATAAGAAAAACCAAGATAAATCATTTACTTACATTAATTTGCTTACTTTTACAAAAATATTTTAAACTGAATACTATTGTTTCACCATTTTCACTGTGAGAAAACTGAGATACACAATGTTAAATAATTTGCCCAAGGACATAAATTTGTTAAGCCACAAAACAGATTCTAATATAAAAAAGTGGGCTTCCTTATGTCAGTAATTGTTATTAGTATGAACTACTAGGACATGAAAATGTAAAGTGTCAATCTAATACCAGAAAGACCAAACTTCCTTTTGGGTCTTATGAATTATCTGAATCATGTCTGAAAAGACAGTTTTGTGAAACCACATGAAGTCACATGTCAAATATTCTGCATAACGTTAAGCAAATCTGAAACTACTACAGACCTATCTCACTCAAGAATGCCCTTGAATCTATATGTGTATTTTCATGTGCCCTACCTCTTTTGTTAATATCACATTAATTTAAAACAGAATAATTAAGAATACTTAAAGAAATACTTCATCTGATCTGCATTAATCCTATTTATTTGATGCCCTTTAATTATAATATCATGAAATTTGGTGAATAAGTTCTTTACTTTCTTCCAAATTTTATAACCTTTGATCACCCCTGCTTTCAACAATTCGATTTTCCATACAAAGAATTCTTAAATAAAAAATTCAAGAGTTCAGACGATTCAATTTCAAAGTCATATAATTTCAAAGTAATGCAGAAACTTGTTATTCAGTCACGTCAAGAATTCAAAGACATGTTTTTAAAGTTAAACCATTCTGAATAGAAGATAGTCTCTACTCTCACAAGTGAGATTACAAAAAAAAAAAAAAAAAAATCCCAAGGACAAATGCACTGTGCCCATTTCTTAACTCAAAATTTCTAAAGAAAAATACATACAAACAACATATATTTTCCAAGCCATAAGTGTCTTCATATCCTAATATTTTATCTTTCAGGAAAATGTGGTCAGTGTTAGTTAGAATGATATGAATAACAGCAGCATGAGGATAGGTTTTTATTAACAGAATTGTAGTAATTCCTTACAGAATTTAGCAATTTTGCTTTTGACAACATTCCATATTTAATATTAAAAGACCTTTTAAAAATATTTTTAGCATAAAGCTATCACCCTCTTTTTTTTTTTTTTTTTTTTTTTTTTGTACTTCTTAGCACTTCCTTTATTTTTTAACTGGTTCCTTCTATTATTCAAGTCTCTCCACTTGAAAAATAAACCAGCTTATTCAGCACCTCATTCTCCATACTTGTCTCTTTTCCTATACATAATCTCCGTTTGCTCCCATCTAGTCATGACCTCCAACATGTCTACCAAATTCACTCTACCAGACTTCTCTGCTATGGTCTCCAAAAATGTTTCCTTTGCTCCACTTAACAAACCATCAGAACTCCAAGCAGCATTCCACAGAAAGCCCCATAACCTCTGCTTTAGCTTGCTTTCCATTACATGACACTCTAAACATTTGTTTATAACTTCCTGGATGCTTTTCTCAGTTACCTTTGACTTTTCACCTTTTCTCTGAACACAAAATATCAGTTTTCCTCATAATTGTATCCTAAGCATAATTTTCAAACCACATTTTCCCTCCTTTTTTTGGGGGGGGGGGACAGTGCTGGGGATTGAACCCACAGCCTTGTGCATGCTAGGCAAGCACTCTACCAAGTGAGCTATATCCCCAGTCCCACATTTTCTCTTTAGGTAACCTCATCCACAGTACCTTCAACTATACCCATGCAGAAAATTGCTATCTCCAACCAGGACCTTACTCCTGAATCCTAGACCATGTATTTGTCTTCTAAACAAACTTTAGTCAGGACTCATAGGACTGTCATGTTTAATAAATGATTCCAATATTAAAATCATCAATTTCCCTTCAGAACCATCTTCTCTTTCATTGAGAAATAATTCAATGGATAGCATTCTTAGTTGCTCAAGACAAAAAGGCCATTGCTATTTTCTTCTACCTTTCCTCCACATGTCGTGAGTCACAAAGTCTCATCATATATGCTTTATAAATATCATTTATATCAATTCCTTTCATCCATATCTACTTTCCTAGTCTATATCAACATTATTTCTATTTGAAGTTCCATTCAATTCTTCAGAACTCAAAGTAGTTTTATACATAATTTAATTTTGAATTATGCATGTTTCTGATTAAAACTGTCTAGTCTTCCTAAAGCAGTTATTTCAGTTACAAAATTCCTATAATACCTTTCATGATTTAGCCATGGATTTCCCTCCCCAGTCTCATCTCATAAAACTCCCACTGGATTTCCACATTCTAGTCTGTGATGAAATAAAGTTGGCTATGGTTTTTGTGGTCATGGGCCCATTAAAGATTGACGTACATTTGTTTCCCTCTTGAGTAGGGACTTATTCTAGTGTCCTCAGAAATAGAATGCAGCAGAAGTGATATTGTGTAAGACCCTGGCCTCATCTTTAAGAGGACTGCAAGCATCTCATTCCTCTACCTTGGAACATACATTCTCATTATAATTCTTCGAATGCAGCAATCACAGAATGAAAAGCCCAAGTCACGTTTAAGCTTCCAGTCAATAACCAGCATCAACTCTCACAGGAAAATGAACCATCTTAGATTTAGCAGTTGCATGAACCCACATATATTTACACATTGTCAACCTGTTCTTCTACCTGGTTGATACCAGTAAACTTCATATAATCATAAAAGATAATGAAGTCATTTGTTTTAAGTCACTAAATTTTAGGCTAATTTGTTACACAATAATAGATTACTGAAACAAATATTTATAGCTCATCCTGTATGGATTCAGAGACAAAAACAATATTTTGCTTGTTTGCCTCCATATTTCAAGTATCTAACAAAATTTGTTTTGTCTGCAGGTGTGCAGTTAATAATTAAGGACTAGGGTTGGGGTTGTAGCTCAGTGGTAGAGTGCTTGCCTTGCATGCATGAGGCACTGACTTCGATCCTCGGCATCACATAAATAAATAAAATAAAGGTATTGTGTATTAAAGTAAATGACTAATTTAAGTAATTAATAAATTAAAAGTTAAATGACTAGTATTCTATTTCAACGAGGGCAAAATAGTTTAAGCATTAAAGATCCTTTTAGAACAGACTACATGAGTTAAATTATGTCTATTCTATTTACTACTGAATGATCAGGAAATGTTACTTAAACTCTCTGTGCCTCAGTGTGATCATCTGCAAAGTGGAAGTAAGGTTTTAAAAATTAAATGTGATTATATAAGAATTAACTATTTAGAGGATTAAATGAGAACGCAGAAGAAGGTGAATGCCAGAGTGTGCAATATGAGAAAGACTGGCATTGACCTGCCATTGCTGGATTTGAACGTGGAAGAGGCCATGATCCAGGAAATGTAGGCATCTCTAGGATCTGAAAACAATGCAGCCCTGATGACACCTTTATTTTGGCCAATTGAGACAATTTGAGACTTCTGAACTCCAGAACTATAAGAAAATAGATTTGCATTGTCATAAATTATTAAGTCTGTGGTCACTATGTTGCAGCAGCAATAGAAAACACATACATTACCCAATTTAGTGAACTCATAAACTTGCATGCAATTCCAAAAAAATCAATATGTGAGTACATTTCTCAAGTAGTCCTTGGATGCATGGTATTTCATTCAGATATTTCCCTCTGGGATCATTTAGAATTTTCTATATGCCTTTATTAATATTTTTCACTAGTGAACAAGATGATAATATTTTATTGTTGGGTAACCAAAACTAAAGTGCAGGAATGGGGAAAGGTAAATGGAGGCTAATAGGAATAATAATAACAACAATAGTCTTAATAATTTGGGAATTTGTAAATGTACATCTCCACTGGAAATGTCAGCACCTAATGATCTCAGTTGTCCTTTAGGAAAGGAAACTCCACCTCGCCAACTCCCCAGGGGGACAGTGGAACTACTGAATTTATTGCAATTATAATAAATGTTCATTAAATCTATGCTGTGTTAGTATATTTGTTTAAAGCAGCTAAATACCGCTGTCAAGGGAGCTAACCTAACATGCTGTGACTATTAAATTGATTTAAGACAACAGAACACCGAAGCTGTCACACCTGTAAATGAACTCTTAACCATATGTTGTGATGTGTTTATATGCTAATCTCTTCAGAAGTAGCAAAAAACCTTTGATACCACCTGTTTGGCCATATTTTCTGAATTAATTCCAGAAAAATAGAATAGAATTATAATACATGAGGTCTGAATACTTTCAACAGCAGTAAGAATTCAAGTAGCTTTTTGACATTTTAAATTCTTAGACCACGTATAAAATCCTTGAGTCACTATAGAAATAACTCTACAAATGGAGACATCCAAAAAGTAGAAATTATTTTATTTGGAAAAGTTCAAATATTTATCATTTCCATAAAGCAAATAAGAAACAGATATCCTCACAGTAAAATATGAGCATCTATCTATCTATTGCTTTGGGTACTCACCAGGGAAGGAGAGCAGAAAACAGAATGTCTTAAAAGAAACAAGGGTATCACGCCCGTCACTTTGAATTGAAGAGCTTAATATGATATATTTTCTGCTTTTCCACTCAAGGAAATAACTGTGCAAGACTATGGCCTACTTCATGTAAATCTTGCCATCTTAACTTACTTTGACAAATTTAAATGCCAGCCAGAAAAGTCACATTTTAGGTAAGCATGTGTTAACTACTGCAGGTTGAATAAATAAACACAAGTTTACATTTTTTGTCTTCTATACAAAAGTACAACTTATTTGCTGCTGAGGATTCAGTTTTGTGTTTCCTTTTCTAATCCTTCTTAAATAACATTGATCACAAATAAATCTTTTTGGAAGTACAAATGCAAATGCAAAATAGAAGGAAAAGTTTTTCCTAAGAAGTTTTTTATAAAATTTTCTCTATCTTTGCCCCTTTTAAGAGGTTAATGAGAGAGAGAGAGAGTTAAAGAGGGGGACTCGCTCATACAGAGAACATTGTGTCTCTTATAAAGGATGCATAGATACGAAGAGATTTGCCAATCAAATAGTGGCCAGAAGAAATGCTACTCTAATGAATTGGGTCAAAATCAGTGGCAAGGCTTATAAAAACTCTACGTTGTAGCTCAGAAGCCACATGGGTACCCAGAACTCATTTTTGATATCCTATGAGTATCAGAAATGATTATCGAGACAGCTTGTTGGAAGCTTACCAACTGGTTTGGAAGAAAATAATGATATTCTTCCAAATTTCGCTTTGTTTAAGAAGAATGGTTCAGCTACATCTATGGTCCTGGGTTTGAAGCGAGAATCCATCTAACAATAGATGTTACCAGAATTCGAGAAGGATAGGAATGTTAAAAAAAGGTCAAGTAGCCCAAGGTTTTACTGCTTTATGTGAAAACTGGTATCTTTTCCAAGCTTAGTTTTAAAAATATCTAAGTTACTTTCAAAAACTTAAATATTATGATAAAAAGGGCGCTTATTGGTGAAGATCAAAAAATGAAGCCCCTTAATGAAAACTTTTAGGTCAGGAAGTTAGATATTTTCATTTGTTCTCACAATCAGACCAAAGAATTGGCATTATTTTGATCATAATACACTAATTAGTTCTTAAAAGATCATTATCCAACTTAGATAAAGGGTATTTCCCAGTAAGAAGGTAGAAGAGATTTCAGATTAATTCATTGTATTATAAAAAGAACAAAATAATGTTTGGAGTTCTATAAAATCTACTTTATAGGAATATATTTATAGGTAAAATCAGGACAGATAGAGCACAGATGAGCAAAGGAGACAATACAGTACCTTGTTTTTAAAGAAAATAAGCTCTCATTATAAAAAATATATATTAAACATCAGAACAATATCGATAGCCAAAGATAAATTTCAACTGAGCTAGACTAACAAATGCAAAGCAAAAGAAACATTGCTGACAGAGTAAAAAGAGGTAAATAAAATAGTACACAAACTATATTAGATACCCATGAATTTACATTTAAAATTTTAATATACACAAGGCAATGCAAATATTATGTAGACAAAAATATGAATATGATTTAGTATTTGCCCACATTCTAACTATAAACATAAAAGTAATATATTAGATATTGAAGTATAAAATTATGTGTAAAAGAAAATCAGGAGACAAAATAGATTTATTTCAAATTATAATATCTTGAAAAATCTTTAAATATGGTTTGGATAATGCCTTCAACAACAGATAAGAATTTTAATAACATAGGTGGAGCTAAAGGAAAGGCAAAATCAACATAGAAAATTATAAGTCATGGAGCTAAGAAGGAAGCAGGAAGAAACCAGAAGGTAATGAGATGAAGGAGAGAGAGGAAAGGGAGAATAAGGAAAAGGAAAAAAAGAGGGAGGAGGAAAGTGGGGAGGAGGAGGAAGTAAGAAGCAAAAAGAGGAGGGGAAGGGGGAAGAGCAGGAGGAGACCCCCACCACTATCAATAACAACTGAGTGAATGTAACAATGATTCCCATTATCCCTCACTATCTATTGCACTTCATTTTGCTTAGTTTTCCCTTTCTTCCATAGCAATAGCAACTATAAGTGCAAATATTTTACTAATACAAAGAGGGCATTTTATAACCTCTATACAACTAGTTATGGCCAGGTAATTAAGTTCTGTACAATGATATGTAAAAGGAAGTGACATGGAAATTCCAGAATATGTATTAAATGTGTAAAGTAAGTTCTCTTCCCTTACTGCTTCTTTCCTGGTGCTGGGACTGGGCACATAGCATTGAATGACAGCAGATCATGCTGAAAGAAAAAAAAGCACTTCAGATGTAGAGATTGGGTTCCAAATTGACCACATGGAATAGATCTATCATATCCTTTAATCATCTATATATAGGATGTTGTGTGACAAATAATTAAATTTTTGTATTGGTTAAGTCACAGTTACTTGAGGGTCTTTTTTACACAAAATCAAATTTATACTGGAATTAATAGTATAATTGTAAGTTCCCAGAGGTAGTATGATAGGACTGAAAAGAGAAGACCATGAAATGTGTAGACTGGGAAGATGATTTTGCTTAGTTTCTCTGCAATGGAAAGTCACATACTTTTTTTTTTTTTAAGGAACCAGATATGTTAGGAAAACAAAGTGTCTAGAACAAATTATAAGGAAGGAAGAATGGCATAGGCTGGTCACCACTAAATAAGAACAGGAATGAGAAGAAAACTTCCAATAGAGATAGAAATGATGGAATTGGGCATTTTAGTAAACTAAGGTGTCTGTGAGCAAAAGTGTTTAAAAATAACTGTAATCAAATACATTCTTAATCAAGTTAAGTAACATGAAAATACAGTTTTAATGGTGTTGCATGACAGTGGGTTATAAGGAATTTCTTTTTTTAATATCATAAATTGTGATCAAGTTTAGTTGACAATTAGAAATGCAAGAATGGAGTAAGAGAAGCATGAGAGCCAGGAATCTATATTTGGTAGTCTCTCAAGTAGGGACTCCACAGTAAACACAATGAACACGGAGGATTAGGTAGAATGAACACGTAAAAAGAACAGAAGCCAAAACATTGTTGGGTCCTTTTACATTGTTTTAGTATTTTGTTCCTCTTTTCAGGATACAAGGTGAATTCAGACTAAGGTTCAGATCATCTGTGAATATCCAATGGCCTGGGAAATGATCTACCCACAGCAAAACTGAGTCATAATGAAGCTTATGTGACAATTTCATTTGTGAGAAGTTCAGACAGGGACTTTTTCTTAAGGGAAAATGACATGCGAACAGTTAAAATGACTTGTCCAAAGGAGCTCCGTGAAAAACAGAAAACTCCTGACCCCAGTACGACAGACAGCATCTTGAAGCCTCGTAAATAGTAAATTCTAGTGACACTAGTGCAAAGGCTTTTTCCAATGCCTTCTCTCCTTTACCTCCTAAAATTTCTTTCTGTTTCTTTTGGTTCCATAACTATTGGAAATCTGACTTTTTTTTTTTTTCCAGAAATCAATAATACTGAGACTTATTTAGTAAAACCCTATGGCATATGGCTTTTACTCTTCAGTTATGTTAGATAAAACTTGTAGTAGCAGAAAACTTAGCTTGTTCCCATAAGTATTCTTTTAATAAATCCAATTATCTTCAGAATGGTTTAGATTCAAAAATTGAAATAAAATTGTATTCTGCTCTCACCGGTAGAGCTCAGGTAGTATGATGAATGAGAATTTTGACATTGACTCTAGGTTTCACAAATGTCATTTTTTCATAGTGTTATTTCTTGTATTTTAGTCAAGGAGACAATGCAAACAACTACCATTAAATAATGTTTAGG
Source organism: Sciurus carolinensis (assembly GCF_902686445.1). Taxonomy (NCBI): domain Eukaryota; kingdom Metazoa; phylum Chordata; class Mammalia; order Rodentia; family Sciuridae; genus Sciurus; species Sciurus carolinensis. The sequence continues at coordinate 32,400,073 of NC_062222.1, read as the reverse complement.
AAAAATAGGTAAGGTCTCATTGATCTTTGCAAACATTTAGAACTGCTTTTTAATTTTTTATTTTTGTTGCCCACTGAGCTTCATCCCTAAGCCTTTTAGTTTTATTTTGAGACAGGGTCTTGCTAAATTGTCCAGGTTGGCCTGGAACTTGCAATCCTTCTGCGTCAGCTTCCTAAGTTGCTGGGATTACAGAACTACATTTTTAAGACACATTATTCTTTCAGGCTTCAAAGCAATGAAGATAAATTCTCCCTTCAGTGATGTGAAAGAGTAAAATAAATTCCATAATCAAATCACAACCTCAGAGAGATAATAAACATTGGGATGAAGAAAACAAAAAGTGCCATGTACAGGAGAAGGAACATAGGGTTTGGGATGAGAGAGTGATGGATTCAGTCCAGGTTTTACAGAGTAGATGACGCTAGGAAAGTTAACCTCTCTCTGTCTCAGGCTCCTCATTGATAAAAGTCTTTTGTCAGGGCTTCCTTTTTATATAATTTTATATAATTAATATGCTTTATATTTTACATATTCTTTTTTGTGTATATATTTGTATACATGCACATATATATATGTATATATATGCATACATATGTAAATGTATACACAAAATGTGGTATTCTAAATGCTAGTCATCTGCCTGGATAATAGTTTAGCTTTCATTCATTTGTTCACTCATAAAGCAATAATGCTTAGAAAGAAAGAAACATTAACCAGGAAGTAATGTCAATCCCTTGCCCTAATTCATCAGAAAAAAAACTCAAATGTATCATAACCAAATGAAAAATTTGCCAATGATTTCTCCATTATTTCTGAAATTCATTCTGGGTTAACCAAGGTCTGCCTCTAAGCTGAATCCTAATTATTGTCCCAAACTCAGTTCCATTTCCTCCTTCTCTATGTCTATATTCCAGATCAACCTGTGTTTCCTTTATCTGAACCTATAGCTCCTGATCACTTGTATTTATGTGGTAATTTATGTATCATCTTATACTATGATCTGCATTTTTAAAATGCATTACCTCAGATTAACACTCAATATTTTAATTTTTAATTACTTTAATAAAATTATTTGCCATAGTTTTGATCTAGAATATTCCCCCAAAGGCCCATGTATTAAAGGCATGGTACTCAGCCTGGTGGTATAGTGGGACCTTGGACCTCCTCTTCTTTCACTTCCAGGCTCCGAGGTGCATGATTTTGCTTTACCATGTGCTCTTCCCAATATGTACCTCCTTGCCACAGGCCCAAAAGAAACAGGGTCTCCTATCTTGGACTGGAAACTTTGAGCTAAGAACCAAAACATGCTTTCATGTTTTTCTCTTTATGATTATCTTAAGTATTTGTTATAATGAGAGAAAGCTGACTAGCAGAATAGTAATATTTACTACCTGCTAAGATTCAACAACAAACAGGCTATTTCCTATTTATAGTTTTGCCTTCTTCATAGAAACTACCACACTTCCACATAAGAAATTAAACCACATTGCAACTTTTGCTTTTTCTGGTCCTACTTGAGTCATTTGTCTTTGGCATTTTTCTGACACCAGTTTTTAATCTGACAATTTTCAGTCCAGTTTTCACTCATGTTCATTTATAATTTTCTTCTAATAGACTAAAAGTACCTTTTAAATTTGCATGGGGTCACGAGTTTCCAACATGTAGTCACTATATTCAGGAATATCATATTTTATTCAATAGCTGATTTCTTTCAACTTGCATTAGTTTTTCAGTGGTTTCTACTAAAACTTTAAAATATGGCTTTTGATTTTCAAATATTCTTCAACAAAAATAATGTCTTCATCAGAAACATCTCAATTTAAGTCCAATTTCAGGGATGATACTAAGAATCAGAGAATCCCGATTACAAAATCATTTCTCTTTCTACAAATCCTGGAGTTGGTCTGTCACATTTTCTAAATATCAAGCCAGAAAAGCTCTCATAATTTGCCCTAGTTTGGGTTATAAATTAATTCATTACTGTATTGCAGGGAGGATGTGGACGTGTGGACTAGATTGCACTGACCAGCTCTTGAGTCTTTAGAAATGAACTGCCTTATAAGGAAGGAGGAATTCACAGCAGGTTTACTCCCTAAAACAAAGTTCCAGTGTAACCATAATTTAATAACTTTTTTATATCTGAAACCATGACTTAAATTGTATCCACATTTTGAATTGATTATGTCCTTTAATTCTACCAGGAAAATCAATTCAATTAATATGTAATGGGTTTAGTATATTCAAGTAATGTGTTTGACAAAAACAGAATTGCAATGTAATTATGTTTACCACTAATATGTGCTCATTATAGAGAAAAGAAAAGAAAGAAAGAAAGAAAGAAAGAAAGAAAGAAAGAAAGAAAGAAAGAAAGAAAGAACTAAATAGTAGCAGAAAGCAAAAATCTCTCAAAACTATATCATTGATTTAAGGTAGCTCTCAATAGTTTGGTGTACCTCCTCCAAAAAACATTTTACTGATACATACATTTACCACACACAAAAAAACATCGTTTTTTGATTTAAAAAATCTATACTTTTATACTTAACCTATAATGAAATATTTCTATCTCACTATATGTAAAACAACATGCAATTTTATGACTATATGAAAACACAGTGAACTGATTGATATGATTTATTTAAGCTGGGAATCCATTAGGTTCTTTCCAAAATTGCACCAGTGAAAATAATGAGCATCCTTTCCTATCTCATTGACCACATACGTGAATATCCCAAGGATAAATTGCTAGAAGTGCAATTTCTAGGTTGCACATATACATCTGGCCATTTAAAATATTGCTGAAAAAGCTACTCTTTAGCTAAACAGATTTATTATTACTTATAATTCATAAATCATTTATGAGATTACATAAAGGATTTTTTCTTTAATGTTTCTTTTGCTTTTTCCATGATTAGCATAAGATAAACTTTGTTTTCCTCTGAAAGTAGGTGAGAACACAGGATAATAACAACATCAATGATATGATTATCCTGGCTCTAGGTTACAATTTCCAATCAGTTCTCTGCTTGGATCAGTTTTGTGAGGTATGAAACAAGGCCAGTCACAAAAGAGCATTACTGAATATTTTGATCCCTATAAATAAGCAGTTTTCCCAAATATGTTAATTTCAATAAACTTTACTGTAGGGAATTCAGCAAACAAGCTTTGAAGTTCCAATTTTCTAAGTTCTGGCATTCTATTATGCTTTCAGTTCAATCTTTGAAGTCTCTCCAGTAGAAAATCTTGATAGATTAGAATAACAGTTTTCAAACATTTTGGGGATCAGCATTCCTTTACAACTTCAAAAATTATCAAGAGCTTTTATTTATATGAATTATACTTATTTCTATTTACTATATTTTAAATTGAAAGTGAGATGTTTACCAGCATTTTAAAATAAAACCATCATAAGTTAACTTTATTAATCTATTTTGTGAAAATTACCAAATTGCCCTCCAAATGAGAAGAGGAACATTGCTTTATATTTTTACATTCCTCTTAATTTTTTAAAGTTAGCTAGATTCCTATATTTTACATTAGTACATATATATTAGAAAAATCTGTTCTCACCTAGATAGGTAATCTGAAAGTGGTATTTACCTTTTTATTTATTTTTATTTTTTTATTTTTATTTTTTGAAAGTGGTACTTCGATAGTATTTTCCAATAATTGCAGGTATTATTCTTTGAAATCATACTAATAGTTGACATGTGATAGTTTCTTCAGGCTTAGCTGTAATGGGAAATCTAAAATCACATAAATGAAATTTTTCATACTCTTTCCATTAAAATCCACTGGTCTGTCTTGTGGTTGAGTGGATCTTTTACTCACGCATAGTTCTGTAACATTGTGTGATAATCATTTGGAAAGTGTCAGTTCACTTGAGGCAGATCATCCGAATGTTGACACATCTCATTATACAATATCCAAATGCTGCAGTCCTTAATATTACCACTCATCTCATGTGAGAAGCCTTTA